>NW_014577991.1:102370-104698 GCF_000485595.1 Priapulus caudatus
CCTCATGATGGTGAGTGCATGGGGTGGGGACGATGGATCGATGGAAGAGAGAGCGTGTGACGAGCGAGCGATTGCGAAAATCACGTGATCTTGAAAAAAAAAAGGAAATAAAATAACGTAAAGATCTCAAAATAAGAAAATAATAACACGAATAAACATATAACGAATAATAACATACACAATAAATATAATAACATATAATAAGTTAATAAGTTACAAAAATTAATAAGTTATATATACACGAATAATAACATGAATAATACGAATGTTAATAATGATTATAAACGATCGTGGTGATAAAAAATGTTTAATGAATGTAAGGAAGAATTATAAATGAACATGATGATCCGGGGGATGTACGGGATTCGTCGCGGCTTGCTGGAACAAAGGTGTTTTTCTCGGGGACGATCCAGCGGGTTTTGTTTGCGCACCAGACCTGAGCGTCTGACAGTATTTCATCCACATATGGGCACTCGATGTTCATTACCGGCTGCTGCAAAGATATGAGGGTCCTGCAGAAGTTGGCTCACTACCGAAACCATTTGCCGGCAGAGAAAGAGGAGATTCCGCATTCCCTGATAATAATGATGCAAAATAGTAAACATGATGAAAACGAAATCGATGTAAGCGAAACATCGGTAACAAAAGAAAATTAAGCCAAAAAAAAATTGCATTCAAAAGTTTCTCCGTTCCGCCCGTAGGTGGCAGAGCTGGCGCCGCTGGGCTCCCTGCTGGACAGGCTGCGCAGTGAGGGTCATCGCATAGTCATCTCGACGCTGTGCGAGTACGCGGTGCAGGTCGCCAACGGCATGGCCTACCTCGAGTCGAAGCGCTTCATACATCGCGATCTCGCGTGCCGGAACGTACTGCTAGCGTCGAGGGAGAAGGTAAGCTACCCCTTGCTTCCTCTGCGTGAGAGAGCAGGTACATCCTCCCTCCTTCCTCTTCCTCCTCGAGTCGAAACGCTTCATACACCGCGACCTGGCGTGCCGGAAGGTACTGCTAGCATCCAGGGAGAAGATAAGCTTCCTCCTTCTCCTCCTTCTCTTCCTCCTCCTCCTCCTCCTCTTCCTCCTCTGTGAGAGAGGAGGTATGCCCTCGGGAAGAAAGACATGCCATGTTTGCTCTTTGATTTATGTTGCTCCTTGTATGATACATTTTGATCGAGCGAGAGAGAGAGAGAGAGAGCGAGAGAGAGAGAGAGAGAGCCAGATGCCGGCTGCGATCGCGGCCCGCTGCTGCCCCTCCTCCTCACTCCATCCGCGCCTCCTCCTCCTCCTGCCTTCACTCCTCCTCTCTGGCTCTTCCTCCCTGCCGCGAAGCTGCTGTACTGGCGAGGACAACCGTCGGGCTGTAGGGCGTCTGCTGCCCGTGCGGTCGAGCGTGCCGCCGCGATCGCGGTGGCCGCGCTGGGCCGCCGCGCGCGCGTGAACGCCCCCGCCGGGCCCGCACGCAGCGCCGCCCGCAGCGCCGGCGTCTGGGCCGCGCGCGTGGTCCGCAGCCGCTGGCCGCCCGCGCGCGCGCAGCACGTAACGTGCCGCGGGTCGAGCGGGTCGCCACCGTCATCAAGGGAAACGTCCCTCGCGACGCTCAACGGGGTCGATTGCAGCGCGCCTGGTGGGGGGAGAGCGGCGATGGCGTCGTCGAGCCAAGCGGGAATACGCTCCCGCGCCTCCTCGCCTCCTTCTGCCCTCCGCCGCCTCCTCCTAACTCGCCACGGTCGCGCAGCAGGGACCGCTGGTGCTATTGTTTCTTGGCAGCGCCCGGCTTGCTGCCGACCTCGTCGGTCCTGGTGCTTTCGTCGCGCGGCGATGAACGAGGAAGATGGGGAGGAAGGAGGAGCGGCGTCGCCGCGGCAACGAAGGAGGGGGAGGGAGTCCACTTCGCGGACGAAGAATCCTGGATGACCTTGCCCGGGTAAGAGAGAGTATCCGCCCCCGCCCCCCCGGCACCGGTAGTGTCCCGGAGCGAGGGCGAGTGAGGGTCGCAGCGAGGGCGGTGCCGCGGCGACGGCCTCCCTCCCCGCAACGCTCGCGTAGCAGGTGGTCGGCGGATATGGCGGGGCCCGGGCCTGCCGTCCGCCGCGGCGACCGCGTTGCCCACTGCGCTGCCCTCACCGACGAAGACCGAGACACAGACCCACCGGGACGTCTCCGTTCGGATCGTGGCGACCCGCTGCGCGCCGCCGGCGCCACCTTAGTGGGGGGCATCACGCCGGCGCTGGGAGGGCGACGCTACCAGATGCGGCACGCCGCGAGACGGCGCGCCGCCGAGATGGGTCGCGAGCGACCGTGCGGTGCCCCTGGTTGGTACGGCGTCCTCGTCCTC
>NW_014577991.1:104723-110109 GCF_000485595.1 Priapulus caudatus
CGCTTCTCTCCAAATAACATCGTCCCAGAGCCGTGACTCCAAACATCCAGGGCGCGCGTGCGCGGTGAGATGAAGCTGCCGGACACTTGAGGCCGTTCTCCCGGCCGCACACCTGGGGCTGCGTGCAAAGATGATGACAGGTGAGCGGACGACACGCTGGGTGACGGATGACGACGGGTGACCGCATTGGCCTGAGCGGATTGCGGACAGGTCGATAGTCGAGCAGTACCGATGGGACCAGGTGGACGGGAATGACAGGGTGACGGATGACAGCGGTGACGTCGGGACAGTGTGACGACGACATGTGACGGACTGACAGGGTTTGCACGATGACATTGACGAATGACAGGGCGGTGACACGAGCATCCGGGACGACCGACACTCGGTGACGACGACAGGTGACGATGACAGGGGGTGACGATGACATGTGACAGATGCACAGGTGACGGAGCTAACATCGTGATGAATGACATTGTCGATGATTGACAGGTGACGGACGACCACGCGTGACAGACGACACGCCAGTCGACGACGACATCGTACTGATGGACATGTGACTGATGACAGTGTGACGACGACACGGGCTGACGATGACATTGACGATGGACAGGCTGACGATGACAGTGGTGATGACAGGTGTGATGGATGACATGTGATGATGGTCAGTGACGACTGACATGTGACGATGACACTGTGACGATGACCCAAGGTGACGATGAAGGGCCGATGGACAGGTGGACGAGACAGGTGACGAATGCTGACGCACTGCTGCCTATGGCATGCGATTCACCAGACCTGGTCTAGTACTACTCTGTCACCCACCCTGTCTTTTGGTTTTTGTTTGGGCCGCCGTCGGCGTTTCGCACACACTCTACCCTTGTTGTTGGTACTGGACTGCCGGTCTTATCTCTCTCTTTTGCTCTTGCTTGTAACTCTATGCTTGTGTCGTTCACTTTAGTTTCACTTTTCACTTGTCTCTGCTCCCGCACTTTTCTCTCCCTCCTGCTAAGCTTGCAAATTGCTCTCCCTCCTCATTTCCTATCTTCGTCTCCGCCTCTCCATACTGTTTCTCCTGCTGTCACCGTCCCGGCTCCCTACCCCCCGTCCCTCCCACCTCCCCGCCCCTCGTCGCTCACAGTCCGAATGGCACCCTTCTTGTGTTCGGACATGCAGTAATGGTCCGCCTCCTGAGGATGCGCGCATTGAGGGGGGGGGGGGGCGGCGGGGACCCGGGGGGGGGGGTGACCAAAGTCACCGGAGTCTTGCACCTGAAAGAGAAGCGACCGTGGTTTCTCTCTTTTGGCTCTCTCTCTCTCTCGCCTCTGTCTCTCTCTCTGACAGGCTCCTTCTGTCACTCTCTCTCGTCTCTCTCTGCTGTCCACTCTCTCTCCTTTGCTCTCATCTCTCTCTCTCTCTCCTCTCCCTCTCGTCTCTACTCTCTCTCTCTCTCTCTTTCTCTCATCGTCTCTCACTCATCTCTCTCTCTCACGTCTCGGCGAGTCCACCCCGCCGCTGCTCCGACCCACGTCCGAGCCCGTGCCCGTGCCCGACCCCGCGTCTCACTCGGCCGGGTCTCAGGGGTCGGTGTCTCTCTTGGCGGAGTCTCCCGGCGTCGTCGTGGCGGCGGCGGCGGACGGAGGCTGGCTGGCTTCCGCTCCCTGCCTCCTGTCCTCGTCGCCGGCCTCGTCATCTGATCAGCAAACGCGGGCGGCGGCGATCGCTCGCGAGGCGCAGGCGCGCGTTGCCCCCGGCAACGACGACGCAGCATCGTCGACGCCGGGGCTTCCGCCGCGCGCGCCGATCCAGCCGACGCCAGGGGGCGCCGGTGGCGCGGAGCACCTTCTCGACGCGCTGCCAAACGTGGAGCTGCCGCGGGGCGAGAGCGACCCGTTCGACACGAGCGCTGCCGCGCGTCTGCCGCCGTTCGTCGATCGAAACATGCGCGCCGCCGCCGTCGCGCAGCCCGCCCGCCCGACGGTGGCGCCCTCCCAGCAGGAGGGGGTGGAGGAGCGGGAGGAGGAGGAACGGCAGCAGCAGAAGCAGCGGCAGTTACAGCAGCAACTACAACAGAAACTGCAACAGCAACAGCAGCAGCAGCAACAGCAGCAACTACAACAGCAGCAGCAACATCAGCAGCAACAACAACAACAGCAACTACTACAACAGCAACAACTGCAGCAGCTGCAGCAGGAGAAACAGCAGCAGCAGCAGCAGCAACAACAGCAACTACAACAGCGACATCAGCAGCAGCAGCAGCAGCAACAGCAGCAGCTGCAGCAGGAGAAACAACAGCAGCATCATCAGCAGAATAATCCTCTGCATCCGCAGCATCCTTCGCAGCAGCAGCAGCATCCTCATCCTCTGCCGCATCATCCACTCCATCATCATCAGCAGCAGCAGCAGCAGCAGCAGCGTATCGCACCGATGTTGCAGGACGGCATACAGGTCAGCTCCACCCACTACTTCCTCATCCCGCCGAAACCCGACCGAAACCCCGCCTCCTCTGCCTCCTCCGCCTCCTCCTCCGCCCCCGGCAGCAGCAGCAGCAGCCACGAATACCTGAATCTCGCCGACCCCATCGCCACGACGACGCGGCAGCCGCAGACGGCTGAGGTGCGACCGTTCCTCGTCGACGTTGCCGCGGGCAACCAGCAGCAGCAGCAGCAGACGCCGGCCGTGCTGTCGTGGGCGAGCCTGACCGGGTTTAAACCCGTGATGGCGGTCGATAATCACTTCCAGCATCCGCAGCAATCCCACGCGAGCGACGCCTGGATGTTTGGAGTCACGCTCTGGGAGATGTTCACCTTTGGAGAGGAACCGTGGGTCGGCTACAACGGGACACAGGTGAGGGACGGGGCACAGGTGAGGGGCAAGGCACAGGTGAGGGACGGGGCACAGGTGAGGGGCGGGGCACAGGTGAGGGGCAGGGCACAGAGAGGGAGGATGGAAGATCCTAGTGAATCCTAGTGGATCCAAGTGGATTTCCTAGTGGATTCTAGTGGATCCTTGCTTTAGTGGCCTCAAATGCCCTCAAAAGCCTCTCGCTGTGATGCACTTATTAAACCGAGCCTATACTACGCATCACATGCCCTATGTAAATTGATGTTCGAAGTGTTGCACCTTTGTAACTCTTTGATTCCTCGGCCGTCGCAGGATGCTAGACTAATTAACTCGATTAATCACATCGTCGTTAACGATCCATCGTTGCGTCGTCGTTAACGATCCATCGTTGCGTCGTCGTTAACGATCCATCGCCGCGCGTCGTCATTAACGATCTGTCGTCGTGGTTGCAGATTCTTCAGATGATCGACCGTGAGGGCAAGCGACTGAGCAAGCCGTCTGCGTGTCCGCACGACGTCTACCAGCTGATGAAGCAGTGTTGGGCGCACCGGCCGCACGACCGACCCGCCTTCGTCGCTCTCAAGGAGCTGCTGTGTGAGGTAGGGGGCGCCAGCGCTGCGCGCGACGACGAGTCATGTTTGTCAAGTAGGGGCGCCACTGCCTGGGTATGTTCGATGAGGGATCATCTTGGTTACGTGGGGTAGGGAGTGCTAGGGGTAAGCTATACGTGATGACAGGATAGCGTATTCTTGGTCTTATGTGGTTTCACTTGGCTGCCATATTGGTTGACTCAAAAGTCGAGTTTGTCATTAGTAACAAGTCTGTAATTAGTAAATTAGTAAATTTGTAGTAATAATCTATATATATCATTTAAATGTTATTTATCGATGAATGTAGTCAAAAGCCACAATTCAATAAGAAGGAGAGATTAATGACAACAAAGAGATCATAGAGTTTGTTCTAACACACGTTGTCGTATCAACAAACATTAACCCGAGTCTCGATCGACCAAACATGGCCACCAAGCTTTCTCACCCGTTACAAAGGCACGAAGGGTCGTTTTTGCGCGTGAAAACATGATGCGATGATTTACATGGGAGTGCGCTGGAGGGAAGCAATAACAGTAGTAGTAGTAGTAGCAGCAGCAGCAGCAGCAGCAGCAACAGCAACAGCAGCAGCATTAGCAGTAGCAGTAGCAGTAGGGCAGATGGGGTCGTTGTCGTATCAGGTACTACATATATGTACCCGAGGTAGTTTTAGGTTGTTTAGTATTATGTTTATATTTTTATATGAGGTGTGTTTAGGGTTAGGGTTAGGGTTAGGGTTAGGGTACACTTCTGTAGTACAAGTCTGGTACACTTTGGGTATACATATATGTACCTCGGGGTACATATATATAGTACCTGATACGACAACGACCCCTTCAGCGTTACAAAGACCGTTAGTTTTAGTGATAGTACCACTGCTTTACTTCTAAATTAATCACGAGGGTGTGATCGTTGTTGTTGACGCCGTGCGCGTGATTGCAGGCCCGGCCGGTGGAGATGAAGGCAATGCAGGCCTGTAAGGAGGAGGGCAAGCTAGAGGTAGAGGTCGGAGATTACATCGTCATCGTCGACGGAAGGTAACCGGCCACCACCGACCCTCTGTATAAGGGTCACTTATAGAGGGAAATGCTGAAATGTTTGCCTCCGAATTATGAAAGTTGATCTCACATCATAGCAATATGGCGCACATCACACACGACACACTAAAGCATGCATATTATTAAGAAATAACAAATAAAGCAAAAAATAACATAAGCAAAGATGAGCAGAAATAAGCAAAAATACGCAAAAATAACATGTCAAAATAAAACTAATAACTTGACAAATATTTATAGTCACTATATTTATAAAAATTTGTTAACTTATTAGTATATTATATATATATATATATATATCAAGAGTAGATAATAACTTATGTTATGTAATGTGATGTTATGTGATGTTCTTATCTATAAATAACTTATCTATATATTATATATAACTATAACTAATTTTAATTATAACTATAGCTGCGTTGACACGAGGATT
Organism: Priapulus caudatus; assembly: GCF_000485595.1. Lineage (NCBI taxonomy): Eukaryota > Metazoa > Priapulida > Priapulimorpha > Priapulimorphida > Priapulidae > Priapulus > Priapulus caudatus. The sequence continues at coordinate 109,640 of NW_014577991.1, forward strand.
TTAGTTCCGTATTTAAGCGTTCACACGCTAAAATATACGCGGCTTGCTTAGCCACGGCTTGCTTAGCCGCGATTGCTCCGGCTTGCTTAGCGCAGAATCATATTCCGCGCCAACTAAGCCGCGTATATTCGGCACCACGCTGGCCGCGTATTGTTTGTCGTGTGAACGCATTCGAATTGCGAAACTGTAGCGCGCTAACCTAGACTGCTACCCGTTCGCTGCACGACGTTAGTGTAGCGTGTGGAACTGTCGACCGGGTACCAGTCTATATTATACCTAGCTAGCTAAGCCTCGAATCTCGAGTATCTCGTGTGAACGCATTTTAGCCAAACTTAGCACCAACTAAGTACGGTACCAGCTAGGCCGTGTATACGTGTGAACGCAGCTCATAACTTATATATAATATCTTATCAATAACAATGTTATTATCTACTCTTGATATATATATATATAGGTGAACCAGAACAACG
>NW_014577991.1:112346-115046 GCF_000485595.1 Priapulus caudatus
GCGTGCGTGCGTGCGTGCGTGCGTGCGTGCGTGCGTGCGTGCGTGCGTGGTGGTGTGGGTGCGTGCGTGTGCGCGTGCGCGTGAGTGTGTGCGTGTGTGTGTATGTGTATAAACCGCGTGGACAGTGTCGATGAAGAGGTCCATCCTCTATACTAACTCGTCTGCGTCCTCTCTCTCTCTCTCACACACAGGTCGCGCAGCAGCCGGCGTACGTCAACGCCCCGCCTCTCATCAACTTCGACAACGACTCCTCCTCCTCAGAGGGCGCCACCGACACAGACGAGGACGACGTGTCCCTGCGAGCTCCGTCGCCGCTCGGTTACCGCGGTTACGTGGGCGCAACGGCGACCCCTGCTGGCGGGGCGAACTCTCACGACCTCTCGACGCCTATCTACGTGAACTCAGTCGATTCGAACGACCTCGCCGCGTATACGACCCCCGCCGAGGGGAAAAATGTCACTATGTATACGACCCCCGCCGAGGGGAAAAATGTCACTATGTATACGACCCCCGCCGAGGGGAAAAATGTCACTATGTATACGACCCCTGCCGAGGGGAACAATGTCACTATGTATACGACCCCCGATGAGGGAAGAAACGGTCTCGCCACGTATACGGCCCCTGCCGAGGAAAATGACGACCTCAGCGTGTACGCGACCCCCGGCGAGGGAAAGGACCTCGATATGTATACGGCCCCCAGCGAGGGAAACGACCTCGATGCGTACACGGCCCCCGGCGAGACTCGCTCTTCGACCGTTTACGCGAACGTGGAGCGGAGCGCGCGCGCGTGCGAGAGCAGCCACGAGGTGGCGCTACGCGTCGCCACACCGATCTACGACACGCCCGCCAGAGACGAGGACGAGGACGCTACCACCAGGGGGCACCACCGCACGTCCCCGCGACCCATCTCGGCGGCGCCGTCGCGCGCGGCGCGCTCTGGTAGCGTCGCCTCCAGCGCCGGGTCGTCGCCCCCACTAGGTGGCGCCGGCGGCGCGCGCGGGTCGCCGATCCCGAACGGAGACGTCTCGGTGGGTCTGTCTCGGTTCTTCGTCGGTGAGGAAGCGCAGGGAAGCGGTTGCCGCGGCGACGGCAGGCCCGGCCCGCTATCGCCGCACCACCTGTACGCGAGCGTGCCGGGAGAGGACGCGGTCGCCGCGGCAACGCCCCCCGCGCGACCCCTCACCTCGCCTCGCTCCGGGACAACTACCGGTGCCGCGCCGGGGGCGGGCCGGATCTCTCCCGGGAAGTCATCCAGGATTCTTCGTCCGGGAGTGACTCCTTCCCCCTCCTTCGTCGCCGCGGCGACGCCGTCTCCCTCCTCCTCCCCATCTTCCTCCGTCATCGCCGCGGCGACGAAGACCAGGACGACGAAGGTGGCAGCAAAGCCGGCCCTGCCCAAGAACAATAGCACCGGGTCCCTGGCCGCGCGACCGTGGGAGTTAGGAGGAGGCGGCACAAGCCTCTACCCAACAGCTTCATCCACACGGGCCACGGCTCGGCCGGCGGAGACACGTGGGGAGACCCGGCAACGATAGATGAGTGCGTTAGGGGTTAGGGTTAGTGTAAGGGGTTAGGGTAAGCGATTGTGGTTAGGTTAAGTGTTGGGGTTGAGGATGGATTAGGGTTGGGGTTAGGGTTAGTGTTAGGGGATGGGATAGGGTTGGGGTTAGGGTTAGTGTAAGGCGGTTGTGGTTAGGTTAAGGGTTGGGGTTAAGGATGGATTAGGGTAGGGGTTGGGGTTAGGATTAGTGTTAGGAGATGGGTTGGGGTTAGGGGGTTAGGGTTCGTGTAAGGGGATGGGTTGGGGTTAGGGGGTTAGGGTTCGTGTAAGGGGTTAGGGTAAGCGGTTGTGGTTAGGGTAAAGAGGATAAGTTGGGGTTTGGTTTGATTAGGTTAAGGGTTGGGGTTAAGGATGGATTAGGGTAGGGGTTGGTGTTAGGGTTAGTGTAAGCGGTTAGGGTAAGGGTATAAGGGGATAGGATTAGGGTTAGGGTTACTCTAAGGGGTTAGGGTTAGGATCAGGCTACTTGAGACATTAGCATCTACGGCGAGATGCGTGTATTTTAGTAGTTTTGCGTGTCTCCATGCGACGACCTCACTCTTAGGTAACTCACTCTATCACTCTTCGCTGCAGCATGTACCTGAACAACCCGATGGATCCTCCGGACGTCATCGGCGACCCAAACTCCCCGGAGTCTCCCGCGTCAAGATACGGACGTGAGTAACAACATTCACTCCTAGCACGGAAAATAACTCTTTACCATCTACGAATATAAACGAAATTGTCATTTGTTCCTTCCAAACCGCGATCACTCGCTAAAAATAACTCTTACCGACGCAGACATTTTGTTGTGAAGTTGTTGATATATTGTTTGATTTATAGCGTAGTGTATGACTCAGGGGCGTAGCCAGGGGTGATTCCAGGCATTCCGGAATCCCCCCTGGTTTGTATCAAAATAGCACATATCTGATACAGTATGTATATAAAAGCATGAAACGAATATTTTGACGAAGTTTTATTAGTATACTAGCTGAGCTACCCGGCGATGCCCGGGGTAAAGGAGAAAAGAGAATTGAGTCTGCCATGACGGCTGTACTGACCTTATTCTGATTTTATAAATCTGTGCCAAGAATTTGACTTCTGTTCAGGGGGCCGTTTCACGAAGCTATCGTAAAAACGCCATCTTAAGGATATCCTTA
>NW_014577991.1:116651-121847 GCF_000485595.1 Priapulus caudatus
TCTCCCATCCGTCGACCTGCCGTCAATTCACGTCTCCTCGTCGTCTTCTACTCATCTAATTAATTCTTGATCATGCGAATGTAAATAGTAAGCAAGTTCAATATAAATTAATGGCAGTTTACTTGAATAGTCGCATCTCATTGTCTTGAAATATAACAGGCAACTAAAGTTAAAGTTAATTCCTACTTTAATATTAACCTCTTTCCCATTTAACTCAGTCACATAAATAAAAACCTGACAATCATTCTTCATTTTAGGTCAGCAATTTTTTTTTTTTTTGTTCCTTCCCTTCTTATTCGGGGTCTAATAGCATACTGGACATTAGTTCTCCCTTGCCGGTCAGGGGTCGTATAAGAGTGACTGTTTTCCCCTCGGCCGGGGGTCATTATACATATGTTGACATGTTCCTTAGTCTCGGCGGTGTCGCCCTATATCGCGGCCGAGGTTCAGTCCGTTTCGTATTTTTTTTATTTTTTTTATTTTTTTTTGCAACATCGACTGAGTTCACGGTAGATATTTTTGTTTGGTGTGGTTTGGGTCGAGAGTCGCGAGATGCCCGCGCGCAGCGGGTCCGCCGTGCGCCCACGTAACCGCGGACACCGAGCGCGCCGGGAGCTCGCAGGGACACGTCGTTCCTCGCTGTGTCGGTGGCCCTCTAGGAGGATGGCAGTCTTGTTCGAAGTGATGAGAGGCGGGGCGTTGACGTACGCCGCTCTGCGCACTGTGTGAACGAGAGAGAGAGACCAGACGATTAGTATAGAGGATCGACCTCTTCAATCGACACTGTCCACGGGTTTACACATACACACACACCACACACACAACATACCATGGATTCATACGAGGATAAAAAATTTTCAGACCTTTTCAAGGACTTTCAAGGCCATTTATCGGAATTCAGGACTATTTTATCCGACATTCTATCGAACATACCACCAAAAACAAAACATACTGATTAGTAATAACAGCCCATCTTAATCACTGCAATTCACCTTCGAAAATTACCTGGACACATTAATAAATCCTACAACACGCACTTCTAGCAACATACCTTGATTATACTGACTGATTAAGTGAGCTTACTGTAATTTGTGATCATAATTACCTTCCTAATCGGCTATAGCTTTTAAGCTCATTTAAGGCAATTTTGTATTGAGGTTGCACATTATTGATGGTACAAAATTTCTTTTATTACGGCAAGAGTCTGTCTAAAAATCAACCCGGAACAATTTATCAAATGACAATTCAAAGACATTACATAAAATCAAGGACCTTGTCAAGCACAAAATCACATTTACTAAATCCAGACTTAAGGACTCCCTAAAATCAAGAACTGTTCAAAGACGTGCGAACCATGCATACACACAACAACGCACACACACACACACACTACAACGCAGCCAATGTGCCACAACACATAAGTGCACCCACACACAGTGCTCCGCACACATTTCATGTAAATACGCACTACACACACACACACACAGCTTCACCACTCCCCCCTCCTCACACACCTGTTGCAGGCAGAGCAGCAGCACCCCCTACTCCCGCCCCCCTAGCTCTCACACCCCCCCCCTTCGCCACACACAGGTCCCTCCCCCCTCCTCACACCCCGCCTCCCTCACACAACCTGTGAGCACCAGACAGCAGCAGCCCCCCTACTCGCCGCCCTCCTCACACACACAATACCCCGCCCAACTCACCTTCCACCTCACACACACACCCTTCCTCACACACACCTGTGCAGCAGCAGAGCAGCAGCTCTACCCCCGTACTCCCCAACCCTCTCACTCCACCCCATCCTTCCCTCACATCACACACGTCCCTTCCTCAAAAGCACACACACACACTCATCCCTCACACAGCACCTGTGCAGCAGGACAGCAGCAGCTACCGTCCGTACTCGCCCCGCGGCTCGGCGCTGGCGCGCGGCGGCGGCGACCGGACACGACCCAGCCTTAGCGACGCTGCGCGCTCAAACTCCATCGCCAGTTTCCCTGTAGGCTGCTGCGGCCGCCCGCGCAACTCTGTAAACGCGACCTGTGAGGCAACAACCCATAGACAACACAGTGAACACACACACAGGGGAAAAATAACTTTTTTCACAGGAGCTTTTTCACAAGTCGGTGAAATTTTGAGCTCACACGGGAGCGATTTCGCAGTTTGAAGAGCAAATTGCCATCGCTGCCCATGTATTTTTACCCCTAAATACTAGTACTTCCAGTGCATATGGCAGTATATCCATATTGCCATAAAGATATATTCCTAGGAGGTTTTTGCAACATGTTGTTGGTTTGAAGATACTACCAACTCAAAGACCAAAAAAAACGACAACACAATACTACACAAGTAAAGAGTTATTTCCGTGCTAGGAGTGAAGGTTGCTTCTAACGACCGTATCCATCATGGGTTGATATCATTAGAGCGTAGCCAGCCTTCCAAGAGCGGGGGATCCAAACCTACTATAACAAATTAGCAATTACATAAAGGCGCAGTCTGTCGTTCTGTCTAAACCACCCCATCTCGCGTGAAGAGGCACCGCCCCACACCATATAATATCCTAATCAGCAGACGCGAAACACCATTCAGCCCAACAAAATCAACAAAAATACAAAAACTACAAAATCCAAATTACAATTAAAAAATTATTTATATTTCAAATAAATGTCCGCTGCGTCCGCTATAAACCTCCTAACCGGGGGGCGTTTCACGAAAGCGCCGTTAAGTTAGTGATGGTTAAAGAGGGGTTTAGATATCCTTAATCATAGAGTGTTTCACGAAACCTCTCTAAGGTGTCCACTTTCACAAACGTCTCACTAACTCAACGACGTCTATGAAGGAGAATATTAAGACAGGTCAAGGGCAGTACTAGGCTATCGTACACCAAGCACGTCGATTTCCCGCGTGTTTTATTGTTTTGGCTAGCAAGTAGTGTAAACGCGAAAATCTCCCGAGAAGGGAACTTCTCGCGTCACAGAGAATACTGTCAAAGCCTGTAAAGCATGACGCGCAGGGGTAAGTGTGCTAAGAAGCTTATTGTGGAGCAGATTTGAAGAGATGAAATGCTTCCTTGGCACTTTACATGTGCGTGCTTCGGCCTGTCGTGTATGTAGCTAATGGCGGTATGTGCTATAGGTACATGCACTGTATCCTAGGCGCCAATACTGATGCAAAGAATACGTAACTAAACCTGCAGAAATTCATGTTACAATCTTTGTTCAGCTCAATACGTCATTTGTGTAGTTCTAGTTGCCGAAAATGACAACTTGCTACAGTTAATTATTTCTCAGTACCAGTATTTAAAAAATACCTTTTAACCTATTCTTTTTGTTGCACCCTTGTACCTACAAAGACGCAGCGATTAGCGTAGCCAACTCCCATGACTCGGGTCGCCCATAGACTTGTAAACATGTCTATAATCCTATACATATCTAGTAGCAAGGGTAGAACGGTACCAATCAAAGCGCCAAGCAACATCGGTTACAGCTGAATTTTAAAGACCCGTCTAATCACCACCGGCATATAATCTCGTGAAAACAACTAACGAGGAAACGTTAGGATAGCGTTAGTGCCCGTACAAGAATCGAACGCCGACGAGCATGGGAGTCGCCGCCAGGGGGCGCCGGCGAGGTATCCGCGCTCGGGACGATGTCGTGAACGCCGACGAGCATGGGAGTCGCCGCCAGGGGGCGCCGGCGAGGTATCCGCGCTCGGGACGATGTCGTGAACGCCGACGAGCATGAGCGTCGCCGCCAGGGGGCGCTGGAGACGGATCTCGCGAACCGGCTTTGTGGCTTTTCTCGCACTTCGTCGCTGAACGTCGTCTTTTAGACTGTCCCGTCGCAACGGTGATTGGCTGGACCGGCCGGCCAATCACGCGAGGAGACGTCAGTTTTTACGCGCAAGATCACCGCTACTCTACTAATCCGCTAAGCTCTACTAATTATATGAAGATATTGGTGAGAGTATAAAAAGATATTGGTATCTCTCTCGCTGTTTCATACGGTGTGTTTCTCTCACCTGTAGTTGCCAGCTTGGTCATTAATGTTCGTAGCTAGAGTGGGAAGAAAGGCTGGAATAGGGAGAACGTGGATAGTTGCTGCCTTCTCCCTGACAAATATAGATGGCAAATGTAGATACTACGTGGTAGGTACTATTACGTGGTTAACGGTGAATTGCCACTGCGGTCAACTGCTCACAAAACAAACTGCATGTGGCTTCCTTGCTCTCTCTCTCCGGCTCCCCCTCTCCCTCTCCCAGGGAGAGTTATTTACGTATACACTGGTAGTGTAAAAGGACTTGCTTACTCGATGGTGTCGCAGAGAAGATTTATTGTCTTATTATCTCACTTTTGTCGTAATGCGCAATGTGGATGAAATTCCAGTGCCAACGGAAACCTGTTCTGTTCTTAGAATTCGACTGAGACTCGTGTGCATAATGACTTCTTTATAAAGTGGAGAGAGAGTGGAGTTAGGTGTGTGCGCGTGCGTGCGTGCGTGCGTGTGTGTGTGTGCATGACGGGGGTATGTACCGTCTCACTCGAGCCATTGTGACGCGATTATGTTCTAATTCGAACTACCTGTTCGAACAGCGATAGCAACTTTCAGTCCTATGTCTATCATCGACGTCCTACATGATATATGTAACATTGTATAATGTAAAATGTATCGTGTATAATGTTACATATATATGTAAACATATATATGTAAGTACATGTTATAATGTAACCATATGTAAACATATATATGTAAGTACATGTTATAATGTAATCTTATCGTGCGTTAAGTTACAACGAGTTTTATTATTCAGAACTACGATGGTAGAAAAGATTTATTTCCCTGTATAATACATGCGTTTAAATACATGATATAAATATAATATCATCGTGGAAGTTGTTAGGCGTTTGCACTACAGGAACATGTAGAGACAGAGAACGTACAATCTGCCGTAATAACACCAGGAGTGAATAATAATAGATTTATTATTATTCATTCCTGATTACATCATATAAATACGTGGCGTGATATGATAATATCAGGAGTGAATAATAATAGATTTATTATGATTCATTCCTGATTACATCATATAAATACGTGGCGTGATATAATAACACCAGGAGTGAATAATAATCGATTTATTATTATTCATTCCTGATTACATCATATAAATACGTGGCGTGATATAATAACACCAGGA
>NW_014577992.1:0-16588 GCF_000485595.1 Priapulus caudatus
ATACATAAACTGCCAGCATTTACCGAATGTCACGAAATTACTTACTATGTGATCGGATGTAATTTTAACAGTGTAACAGGTAGAAGTCTTGTGCTAAGCATCATTTCAGCAGTTAGCAATCATTTCACAGCAGTTCGCAGTCCAAGGTTGGGCAAGATCCGCTATGAATATGCATCACATCAACATAGTTGGTAATATTCTCTGTTAACAGGTATTTGCCGGCTTTTAGCCGTAATCATACATCCAACGTGCAAAGTCAATAACTTCTCTGGCCATATATGACACGTAGCTCTAAACCAGCGCCCTCTATAACTCTTAAAAAATTTCAGTGATTTCACGTTAAAGCAATAGGATGATGATTCCAAGCACCTACCCAGCAGCAGATCCACCTAGGCAGACCCGAGCGCAGCGGTCACACAGGAAGGCAGGAGCGACCTGGAAAATTCCTTCTCCTGCGAGGCCTCTGAGGTCCCCGCAAGCATCTGCAGCTTGCCAAGAACGTTTGGGCATCGCGTCGGGCCGCCTTCGTCGTCCTGGCTGGGCTCCGTAACTCCATCCTGATGATGCTGAGCGTGTGGCCGACGTCTACCACGACACCTCGCGTTGGCACAGGCTTCGCTATCTGAATGGGCAGAGCTCCAACTCTTTCATGAACTTTTCAATATAGCTTCAAAGAGCAGTCCGTTCCGCGCCGCCTTCGCGGGCGGTGTAGCCCGTCGCGTGACGCTAGAGATGTGCTACTGTCCAAGCTTAGCTGAATCATCGCGACGCATTTTATCCCGTTCGATTAAGTGAGTTTAAGCAGGTAGATTGATTCTAGCTTTCAGGTGGTTAAGCTGATTTCAGGCGGGTCGGCGTGGCAGTGTTGCCCGGACGGCTTTTTGCCACTACAAGACGTGGGCGTGCCCGTTAACATATGGTTTAGAGGAATCTTGCCCTTGCAGAGAGTTTTAAGCGATAACTTCGTTAGCGCAAAAAATCCAATTTTGGCGCAGAATGTATCAAGACATTGCTTTCTATTCTATTGTGAGCTTACTAAATAACGGAAAATGTTTACAGTCGCATATAGCTTATCACCAGGTTTCATATTAGTGTTGAAGGCTATGGGGGCGTTTCGTAAAAATCGTTTAGTTCTGCCACGATCGCCTACGGGGGACAGGCACAGGACGTCGTTTGCGGTACGCAATTCGCGGGTCCTTGCAGGTTCAGATGATTTGACAGACACTGACAACTTGTGACAGCAACTTTCGATTTGTTTCTAAAAGTTTTTATATAGTTATAATATATATTTACATAGATCGAGATGCCATCCACTCAGTGTTGTGTCCCGATGTGTAAAACACGGGGGGGCTTCAAATTCCCGAATATTGACCGCGAAGACATCAGGAAACAGTGGTTTATTTTTGTGGGCGATCCAACGCATCTTGGATGAACAATATAGTGTCTGTGGCATCCCACGCCAACCAGTGTTGTTTGCAGTAAACATTTTTTGCCATCAGACTTCCCCGAGGAAACAACCTCACTGGGTAGGTGGCACATTTTCTAATTCAACCCATGCCGACCATGTGCGGGAATCTGTCAACAAGGAACGTTCTCGACAACAACGCCGTGTTGCCGCTGGTTACCTCTGGAGGGAGCAGTGGTCATGGTTTAGTCACGTCAGACTCAGTACAAATTTCTACGACGGAAGCAGATCCGTTGCGGGAGCGGAGGCGGGCGCGGGACGACGGTGCTGTTGAAAAGCGTCTGCGTTAAGCGGGACATCAACGGAACTCACAAGGGATTCAGAGCTGGCGATCGAATAAGTGAACTGCGATTCGACATGCAGAGAATCCAGAGTATCACAAACGAACCAGACACATCCGTATCCGTCAACTTTATTTGTCGCAGAAAAGGTGTCGAAGGAACTGATATGAAACGTGTCGATACTACGAGACAACCACGCTCGACGATGTCACAAACCCGATGCATAAAGCCTCGGTTGCATTAAGCTTGTGCGTTGAAATCGTGTGAAATGACACAGATTTTATTGTTTTAGCTGCGTGCGAGCGGAACGTTCTTTCAACGGAGTGTTTTCAAAACTCGATTCCAACGAGTGTTCAGCGTAGAAATAAGTATTAGGGGAATGTTGAGTTTTGGTATCTCCAGTGCTGGCATCAACCTGTAGGTGGAATGACCTAACTTAACTGAAAGACTATTCTGGTAGATATGCGACTTGTTTTCTGTTAACACGCTTTTGTCTTACAAAAAAAGTGCCTATTCATTGTCAAAACTTAACACCCCGCATCGTCACAAGCGACGATCTCAACGCTTTGGGACTACGTTACTCCGTTGCATATCGCTAAAACTGCGGCGGCCCCCGCATATAACAGAGCCACTTTTTGACCTGGGTTTCCACTCGATGTTTTTAGTGATTGTTCCATTTTATGCAAAAGTAGATTTCTGAGCGAATTAGGGCTGTAATCAAACATCTAGAAATCTACCACTCGGGTCTTTGAGCTAGTTATTCTTCGTGAAGGTCACATGCAAAAAGAGGTGAGGAGGTTGTAGAACACGCAATTGTGCATATGTGGGTTGGCCATGATCGTTGTGTTTGCTAAACACAATCATCACAAACCATATCAACCCAAAACCACATTCTCCACACAATATTGTTCCCTGTGACCCCGGTAAGATGATTAGTTTAGGCACCAAAGATCAGCCGTTCTAATGCTTGATATACGCTGAAAATGAAGGATAATGGATTTGGAACATGGGGCCATCTATTATAAAATAGGCCGTCATCTGTTGCCAGGGACCAATATGGATGATCGGCCCTATAGCCAAAAAATCTTCCTTTGGGCATGCTCTTAGACCGTGTGCACTAAAGCCCATGCCTGTATCATAAAACTCACAATCCATTCAATATTTCACATGACTTCATCTGCCTGGGCTACATACGCGCACATCTACTATAATATAGTCCAATATAGCAAATACATACGTAAAAGAGCCGAAGTGGTCCGTTTCCCGTTCTGCCTCCAGAAACGGGCGTGCATCGCGCAATCGAGCTGGGCCCTTCTGGCGCTGCGAATACAGTTCCGCTACGTTAAGAACGCGCATGTATTTCGACTCGTGAAAAGCGCATTTTGGCAGCAACAAATAGTTTCTAAAAAGCTTATGTGCCCGGAAGAAACTTCGCATTCGTCTCATCGGACAACGAACCCCACCTACAACTGCAAAATCCCCCATGCGCATCCCACAGACACAATTCATATAGTCAGTGGTGTGTAATCAAGTGACATAGGTAAAATTGCATCAAGATCTACTATGGGCATCTGCTGATTTGCGATCTATTGACCATACTTCGTTATACTGGCCCCTGGCTAATCCATTAGGCCTAGGCTAGCCAACTGGCTATGTCACTTCTTACCATCAATTGGCAAGCTATATCTATTTAATATATCACACTACATCATATATAAATATTTTAGAGGGAGATGAGGAGCGAGTGGTACTTAGAAAATCTTATGTACAGCATATTTAGGCCTCCAGTAATGTCTAGATGATTCGAAGCCAACACTCCACATTCCAAGAAGATCACTATATTTCTGTAGCGGTGGTAAATAAGGTGTAGGACTACATTTAATGTTATTCAGCCTTAGAAACTATTTTATTTACAAAATATTAAATAAATGTTACTTTAGAAGTTTTAAATTTATTTGCAGGAACGAAACCTCTTGTGAAGCGTCCGAGGGCCACTGCAGTTCCAAGTGTCTTCGCGTGTCCACAGAAACAAACCGCAGCTTCACTAAAAAGAACTGCACGTCATGCCACAAGAATCGCTCGTCAGAACTCGTGCTCAACTAGACCTAACGGATTGACGCCAAGAAATCCCAAGAAAGAGCAGATGTTGCACCCTGAGTCACATGGAAAGTGACCCAAGACCTCGACATTGAGTGAGAACCCGAGTCAATTCGTATGGAGCTTGTTCAAAAAGCCTAAGCCATGTTTTTCGAAACCAGTTATGATCTGATTCCACACTCAGCAGGACATTCTATCTCAGCTGCTTTTGCTCCGTTCGTGCCGACAAACTATGTCAAAATGGCAGATGCGCCCGAGACTCCCAGACACACGTGATGTGATTGTTTGTGCTGCCGGAATACGACACGCACACTCTCAGTCTTCACTCTCGTAACCAACAAGGATTGGCAGCGAACCTTGAGAGACAGATAGAGAATCAAATGCCCGCAGTGTTCTACACACGTGTAACAAGTTCTGAAAGATGATCCAAAAACAGACCCAGGCATTAGCATAGCTTTCTAACCCTTAGGTGTACCTCGGAGAACTTCCAAGAAGTTCCCTGAGCTGTATGTATTGATATAAATCAACTCGGCAAGCTGTGCCTACATCTGACCTAGCATCTATAGGTTGCCGGTCCGACTATAACCCCTGTTATTAAATATCAGTACCCAGGGACAATTTTGACTCAAAATTATTAAAACCCTTTCTGGTAACTAGATATCCTTAGTATTTCCCTAGCTTCGCTATTTAGAAATAGCCTAGTCTTCAAAACACCATACAGAACATTTATTACTCACCAATTTTCCAAATCCGAATTTTGAACCGGCTTCAGCCCGCCCTTAATCTTTTTAGCATCTTCAGAGGCTAGGAGAAGATTTATAACATCTTTATACTCGAGATAAAAAATATACATTTGACATCTAAGCCCATGTAGGAAAGATATCCCACTGTGGAGTTTCAAGGGGAAGACCGTCTATGTACACGCCGTTTTACCGCCCCATCTGGCAATACAAGTCAAGAACAATTTGGTCGAAAGTACGCTTATTTCCCAGGTGTAGTAATTAGATGAACAGAATGTGCCAGTAAAAAAAACAGGCCGACCTTAGTGATATCCAACAGCGCCAGCACACGCCTACCGACTTTCAGCCCACCATTTAAAATAAAACCTGCGCAAACACCGTAAAAGTGAGTTGGGAGAGTCAATATCGTCCAACGTGGACTCTGTACAATCACATGTCTCGTATGAGGCATATAGAGGTTCAACCAGCGACCGAATCATAATAAGTTGTAGAGATCAGTCACTATCTAGAAAACCACGGATGTGGTGCGATCCCTCAGACTCGGTTATGTCCGACAAGGGATTTGATGTGCAAGACATTTTTGCTCCATATGATGTGGCGGTAAATATTCCTACATTTTTCAAGAGGAAAAACAGAATGACAGGGAAAACAGTACTGGCAGATCGCAAGATAGCCTCAAAGCGTGTAGGACCTTATGGTTGGTAAACAGATTCGGAGTCATTACACAGACATAAGGCCAAAGACGATTTACTAAAAAGATGCCTCGGCATCGCCCTGGTCATAGAATAGTTTACACTTATTAGTCATTGTACATTACATATTGAGCTATCAGCCAAATTCATGGTTTCTGGATTTTATCATCTGACAATAATTTTTGTCTGTTTCAGCCCACATATTGTTACATGTAATTTACTTCAGGAATTGTTCCCTGGACATGACCATCGTAGAATTTTTGTACAAATTACATGAAATACATCGATGATTCTGACCACGTGACAATGTACGCGCATTGGGGACCCTTCAAACGCTGGGCTTGGCGTCGAAAACTAAGTCCCACAAATATAAACACTCGCCGTTGGATTGTCTTGACTCGAGTATTACTCCATCAAACTTTTAGCCAGTGCTACTAATCATTAGACATACAACCACATCAACAGGGTATAAACGTCAATTATTCATGTACATATCATTCAAAGTGTACACCAACACTCAACTATTTTTGTCTATCGGAGAGGTTAACATACTAATGTCAATGACAGATTTTTTGTCAATTGAGATTTCTATAAAAATACTCGATGGCACATGTTGATGTCTATCAAGAATCCCCTCTAGGTGTGATCGATCATTAGCGGACCATCTCTCTCATTACATATATTTCTGTCAAAATAAAAATATTGATATTTTTCGACTTGAACCTCTTTAATGGGCTTAAATCATATCAATGATATCTGATTTGAACGGCGGTAAGGATCATCAACACCATTATCTGGTACACAAACAACTTTTCAAATGGGACAGGATATGACTAATTGTATTTACGTATTCCTGGATATATTCCTCGGTATTAAGCTGAGAGAAGTATCAGTAAACGATAATGACTTGGGAATGGAAACGGCACTTCTCCGGCTTTTCAACGAGAACGCATTTGACCACTCACTCAATTGTTCGTATATTTCTATCATAGTCGATTAGATATTAATTGTAGCAGATTTCCTAGACATCCATGACATACATATACTATGTAGATCCATTAATCATTAGGCGGACAAGAACAATTGTTTTCAATCAAATGTAACAAACAAATTACTTGTCAGTATCTATTTGAATTAAAAAAATTGTGTCTAAACACAGGATCTGATAAATATTGCCTGAGATAAAAAAGTCAGTTATAGTCGGTTACAAAGACCATTATCGACCCTGATGAATTGGCAGTGCTTGTCTCCTGTCATGGTCTCCACACCAACAACTCTCCTAAGTATTTAAATGATAAGGAGATAACAAAACTGAACCATAGGCTACCAGGCCGCCTAATGTTTTTACATTAATTGGCTGGTAATCGGTCGCAATCCACCTATTGAAGGGTCTCTTGATTGGTAAAAGTACTGATGTGGTGGGGTCAGAACATGAACTTGCCTCATTCTATCTGGATTTGAGAGTAATGCGCCACAGTGAGTCGGGGATCGCATGAATTTTTAATCGTTAAATTGCTCATGACTGCGCAGTGAAACATATGGACCATTAACTTCGAGCACAATAACTGTGGCATCTTGACAATTTCCTGCTTTCCGCACGTGTGTACTGCGGCAAAAGTGGGACCAATTGGAATGAGATTTGCCAGAACTAAACCATTGCGCACATGATGTCGGTTTTAACATCGCTTGGCCACCTGCAACTCATTAGTTGCCTTGAACAGGCACTATAGATTGTGGGTACATAAATTTATCGGGATCGGCCATTGCCTCAATGGGGGCTAGCATAAAATTTGTTATTTTGTGATCTATACGTTGTATGAAAATAGGATTCTTTGAGCCCAAACAACTGGTTCTTGGTCACGTCCTAGTCAGTGCACTATAACAAATTTCAAAGGCCCAGATAATTTGATGATCGCTTACGGTCGAAACGAACGTTCTCCTTAAACTTCACCACATTTTTTTTTTATTTCACTTGTCCTCATAGTTTCCCACCTCGAGCTTGGTAATAGCTTCAGCAGAAAGTGTCTTTCCCACACGCCATACTTTTAAGAAATTTTATCTTCAGGATGGTCTTCTGAGCATAATTCATGATCACCTCGGCGACCATAAATTCCGTAAATGTTTGCTGGATGGGAGTGATTCTGTAGGATAGGGCAAATACGGGAAAAGCGAGTTTGATGTTCCACGGAAAGGATGATTGGGATAATTGATAAGCAACGCAATTAGGTGAGAATTGCACTCGATATTAACTCGCGAGTCCTTGTCAATATGGAGGAGGTCTAGGTCAAAGTTTCTTAATAGAATGTTGTTGGAGAGGATTCTCGGCGACTTGTACTCCATGATACGTTATTCTGCAACTTCAGTGTTTTGCCCTCTTTCTTCCCAAGGAGGATCCTCTGTATGGCTTGCAATGATGAAGATGTTTGCAACTTCTGAGTACAGGTCTCCTTGGACGCATAAATTTTCCCGATCCCTTGAAAATTTAACGAGTGCAAATAGAACACACTTTTATATGCTTGCAATGTGCATTTGGGAGCTTCGGCCCACTGTGCACTCACACACTCCAGTTTCTAACAATGACACGCCGAGCATTGTTCACGAAACTACAGTCACGTTCATAAACAGTCGACTTTCTCATCTCCGCCGCAGCACAGCGTGCCGTGACAAAATATTTGTCTTCACTGAAGGCAGCCCGGACGAAATACAGAAATCGCTCTGTATATAGTTTTTTGTCCTGGTCTTCAACAGTGGCATTAAATGGAGATAAGTAACTCTCCACCGATTGAAGCACCATTTTGCGCCGCAAACTTGCCAAACATCAAACACGCCTAAATCTAAGCTGCTGTGATTAAGAAAACTCTTAAACACAAATCTGAGCCCACCGATCGTAACTAATACACCACCAATATTAATTTTGTTTTAAATGAAGTAAAATTTCACAGGTTTATTCATAATGTAAAAGATTTCTGTACAACTAAGGTCTGTGAGACTAGCGTTTGTATCTGCATTCACTATTTCACTCCGCTGTCAAAAAAAAGAAAAAAAGGCAGACATGTTCAAAGTTAAAGAGAACAGGATTACTTAAATACATTAACTATGTACAACAAAACATATAATAAATACCAACAACAAGCAAATTAAATAGAAAGTGTGATTTAATTTAAGAACCAAAAAATACATAAAAATAGTACTCTGAGTCAGCATTGAGGTCTTTTATAACATTTCTGCGGCTGTGGGGTGGTGATGCTGTATGCATGTTCATCTTCCAGCTGTTCTTTACGCAAAGTTATTGTTGCCGTCATATTGTTTCAAGGCTTGAAGTAGTAGAAAACAACATGGGCAATATAATTAGCTAGTTTTAATCTACTAGAAATAGTTCAACATCAATTATCAATCTTACTAGTGACAGCATTATAAGCACTGATTAACAAAATTTACTTATGAGCAGTTTGAAATAGAGCCTACATTTCCCATCGCCGGCCTAGGCCTATTACCAAGCTTTGCACCGGGCCTGGGGGGGGGGGTGTAGTTTTTATAGATTGTTTATAGAATTGACATTTTGAGGGGGAGAAACTATATGTATTTAACTTTTTCTGCAAAAAATACTTCCATTACATTGACCAGTATCTGATTTCCAATGACATGGGGTAAATATTGCTATGTACTATATTTAAGTACTTATCGCTCGTTTGGAATTTACTTTCACCAAAGATGCGGCTTTTTTCCCGCAGCTTTTCTTGGCTCTCCTCTTGGCCTAGCTCTTCTTTAATTCGCCTAGCTTTCCACTTCCAATATCCCGTTCATTTGGCATCGGTTTTTTAAACGAAAATCTCGGCAAGACAAACTGTTGAAGATGCACTTTGAAGGCAAACAAAAAAAAAAAATGTTGTGTTGGTTACTCCGGCCAATTAGCTGAGCGACACGGATTGTGGCGGAGCCGCTCCACAACTTGGTGCCTAAAATGGCAATGCGGCATCTTACCGCTCGTAACCATTTCAATCCACCGACTGCTTGCCAATTGACGGGGACGTACATCGGACGCACTTAGCCAAAGGGCGCGGTACACCTGGAGGCTATTCCCTGGGCATTATATCAGCCAAGATTGCATGCTGTTTTCTCGTGCGGAGGGTTGACAGCTGGGGACACATGTCTATCATCGCTGTGGCCTCAGCTTCTAAATGGGTCAAAAGCGCCAGCTGCAAATGTCCGCTTTCATTGAATGGTGTGCTAAGTGCGGGGTTAACCGATCACACGACAATATATTTGACCCGTACGTGCAAGTAAGTAGGTACAGACAACTGACGACTCCGCGCCGCATCCACGCTAGTTAATGATTCGGGAGAACGAAGGACGCGTGTCTGTGGAGAATTTTCTCGCGCTCAAGCGCTAAGGAGGCGACTGTTTTAATATCCATCGTATTATGTTAACTCAGTTTTAATTATGTAGCATAATGTATAATCCGCGGTGGAACAATCGCTTAGCTGAAGAGTCAGGGTAAATTAGAGTTCAGGAACATTAGAATTGCTTTGAGCACGGAAGACTCGGGGAGATCTTTATTGGATTAATTCTGTATAAAAGAGGTCATAGCAAGATTAACTGGCGCCATGCGGGTCAGAGGGTACGCCATTCGTTGTGTTTGCGGAGGGGTGGCTGGCAGTAGTAGAAGAGTTATTGTCTGCATCATGGCGAACGATGCTAATGGTTCTACTGTGGGCACATCTTCACGTTGGTCCGTGTCCGTAGGGTAATGGGTAGCTGGATGCGGCCTGCGATTGAGAGAGTCGGATATGGTTGACATCAGCGTGAACCGTTAAAAGACTGATTCGGAACCGCGCGTGGATCCTACGCTGAGCTGATTTTCCTGATTGACCGATGACTCAGTACCATATCTTGCTGGGTAATCTTCTTTCTGCCGCTCATCTTCTGTGGCCAACGGACATCTCGATCTGGGTTCGGAGGTGAGGGCCGCGACACGAGTAGCTGTTGACTGCAACTGTGGCTGTCGCTGAGTGTTCCATCATCGCGCGTCCGAGGAAGTCTTTGGGCATCGCACCAAGTGAGCTCTTGGTCTAAAATCATTAGAAACTTCCCTTTGACACGAAGCCAAAGAGGTAGTTAATGTGTTGGACACTTCATGTGGATTCCTTATCTCGGGTTGCCCTATGCATCAACAAACTCTCTCATTGCCATCCACGTAGACAGGTACATTGCAATACTCGGCGACCGCTAACGCTAGCTACCAGCTCGTCACACGCGCGTTATCGTGCTTTTCAACTGTGGAGTCCCCTGGCCTTCCGGCAGGCCGTCCTGAGACCTGCTGTCTTCGTAAGCGTGTAACGCTCTCATTGGCAAACACTTTTCAGACGCCCGTTCACATTTGTCAGGGAGCACACACCATTACCTCAGCTATCATCCACTTGAACCTTTTGAAATTGGTGTTAAAGGGATTATAACCGCTGCAGCGCGGATATCAATACCATTTAGTTCATATATTTGACAAATGGTCCGTTTTTCTCCGACAGAGGGAGTATATGTCTGTTTGACACATCTTTGATATGGACGAGATATGAGAGTTGATTGTACGTCGTATTTTGTACTCGCCCATGGTCTCCATCTACGCTTACCATGATGATGATTGCCACGCACCACCCTAAGAACGTGCATGATCCGACCAGATTTTGAAACCGAGCAGCAGCGGAGTATCGGCAGATAGAGGCAGGAGCGACCGGAAAATCCTTCTCGTGTTGAGTCTCATTAGCAACAAGCAATGCTGAAGCTTGCCAAGACGTTTGGCAATCGTGCGTCGGCGGCTTCTTCTCCGATCTGCTCAGTGGCTCCCGTTATAACTTAGCCCATCCTGTATGCTGCTGAGCGTCGCCGACGTGTCCTACCTCACCCCAACACTTCTGTACTCGCCTCATATGACGGCGACAGGCCACTATCCGGCTATCTCGATGGCCAAGCAACTACCAACTCTTCTTAAAGAACTTTTTCATATATGCTTCAAAATGCAGATCAGCATACCCGGGTCGCAACGCACGACCTTCTCCGAGCCGGCGGTGTTGCACTTCGGGTGGACAGCTGCCCAGCGACAAGCCTGCTCCTGAGCATACGTCCAAACTCTACTTGAGCGACTTCATCGGCGACTGAGTTTTACATACGGCAAACGTCCTACGCATAAGGCTGGTCTCTGTTTAAGCAGATAGAACGACATGCCGTAAAAACAGCGCGATGCACGCGCGCGCCAAGGATCTACAACATAACACACACGCAAACAGCACCACACACACATGCCCGCCGCGGCAACCAGCCTAGACGCACAATAAAATTTTAAAGACAAACCCAACGGAGAGTACGCGCAGGTGGTTATTGGTGTTGTATGCATATCGCGGACACAAAGGTCCACCCAGTGGGCGGTGCGCACACACACGAGTCACAGCTGTATGGCGTTGGTATGTTATGCAATGATGTATGTATGTATGTATGTATGTACGTATGTCATTAATGTATGTCAACAGTAGAGTGTATGCAGTATACACTAATGCTACTCGAGCACACAGCATACATATACATTACATACAGACAACACACACATACTACACTAATCCGCCACACATCACCACATCCACACAGCACCACAAACACTATCTACACACACACACACACACACGACACAGTCACACACATACATCACAGGATGTGATTAGTATTATTACGGAGGCCTTTCTGGGATGTTCAGAAATAAGAAATTGCTTGAGTATTAGGGATGAGAGGCGGCGAGGGACGTCAGAACATTATTACGTAGTAAAATGCATATAATTTCTGAATTAATGGCGAAGTGGCGTGAGCAGAGGCATTCAGTTTACTCATTATTAATTACGATATAACGGAGCATTGGCGTGGTGGGAAGATTTCATTTCTGCATCTATAAGTGGTAGTGCATGAGTAAAGCAGCGTAATGGTTAATCCTGGTGGCAGATTTTATTGAAATATTGGCTTGCAATTGCCGTTGTGGAATTCTCTGCCAAGGCGAATGGGTATTCGCCTGGATCGGTGATCTGCATGGCCGGCAGGCCGGACCGGTTTGAAGGGGCTGAGGTTGAAACGCTTGGTAAAAACGGCGATTACAGCAGGTGATCGAATTACTTCGTTGCTGGTGCTCGATCGGTCTCTTCACAGTTGAAATTGCAGGCCGATGATTTCCGCTAATCTTTTCGTTATCGTGGCTGGCGCAATGGCCCGAGTCGAGTTTGCGGATGCAGCACCATTTGCACGGAGCCTGCGCACTAGCGCTGATCGCAAACTGGTGCTGTCGCTGATCTTCATCCATGGGCGTCCGACGAGTGCGTTCATTCGGTATCGGCATATGGCCTTTCTAGATAGTCGAGACGTTTCCCTGCCAACGACCATATGGCCTTGGACATTGGCGCTCGAAATTATTGTGTTACGCTTTTCGTGACAAAAAGCGCGAATACGGTAAGCAAAACTCTCCTCAATCTTGTGCCCATCAACACGTAGCACAGGCTACACTTGCGAATATCGGCGATCCACTGCTGCCCCAAGGAGAGGAATCTTGCACAAACTACTTCCAATGCATGCCCTTTGTTGTTTATAAGGGCGACTTTGACTATTAGATGCGATACCCGCACCGCGCGCGTTATCGTTGTTAATTGTAGTCCTGGCTGAGGCTTTGCCGTCTTCGTAAGGCGTGTTAAGTCTCATTTGGCAACCGCTGGCAGCCGGATCAAACCGTGCATGTATGCCACCCGTCAGCGAGTAAAAACACTCTCATCTGTAGCTCGCGTAGTCACTGGTACGTGTGGGCGCGTCGCCATCATCTTCCCATCGTACCGGGCTTACATAATGATGATTGCCAGTGCACCAATTCAGGCCAGCAACGATCCAGCCCGGACCCGAGCAGGCAGCGGCTGCGCAGGGGCAGGAGGCGACCGGGAAAATCTTCTCGTCCGGAGGCTCGCCACAGCATCTGAAGCATAGAATTGCAAGCAATCCAAGGCCATCGTTTTGCATTGTCGTCGGCGCTTTCTTCAGTTTGCTGGGCGTCGGTATTTCATCTATGAATGCTGGGCTCTGAGCGTGGCCTTTGCGGTTAACACGTCTACAAAGCAAGAACTTTACACGTTGTCTGTGCAAAAACGAAAAGTTGACACGTCGAGTCGTAACTTAATGTTAAATCGGCTTACCACTCGCTTGAGAGCTGGTAATTTCAAACCACTCTTTCATGGAACTTCCTTCCATATACCGCTTCCAAGGGGGCAATGTCGAGTTTTCTCCCTCTGTCGCTCGTCGAAAACCTTCTCGGGGCGGGTGGTTGCCCTTCAGATGGACACTAAGACTGTGGCTTTAAGCTGTTCAAATATTATATAGAATTCAATTTGGAATGCTATCTGAGCATTGACACTGATTACCCAATTTTTGTTTGAAAAGATCACAAGTTCGCAATAAGTGTTTAAGCAGGGGATAGATTTAATTTTAAACTTGTCGACGTTAGCGTGAGTTTCGGGCGGGTTGCGGGGCAGTGTACCCACTGGCGCCTTCGGGGTTAAGCCCTTTAAAAGCCAATTATCAAAGCACTCTTTTGTTCCTTATCATTCAGTCCGTCTACTCGTTCCACGTGTTTCACCATCTCCACATGTGTTTCTCATATCTTACGCCTCAAAAACTTCGAAATCGCGTCACGTAATGTGGCCAAGAAGAAATGATCTAATATATAATGTATCTTGACTGAAGAGGTAATTTCAAGTAAGAACAATATGCTTCGGGTACTACAGGCGAGTCACACTAGTCCCACATGCAGTACATTGTATCAGCTACACAACTCGCAGAGTTCATTCAGCCTATAAATTAACTCATTCTATATACTGCATACAGTAATTGATATATTTTTGCATATTATTTCTGCTTATCGATTCGACTTACGAGCAGTCTAGTTGAATTACATCAGCATCGATTGTTTTTTTAGTGAAATGCAGTAAAAAAGTCAAAAGCAACCCCGATTGACTTTTTTTGGCATGAAAAGGGTATTAAAAGTGAATGTTTGAATCGATCATAAACTACGATTCAACTATTCGCAACGCGACGAGTTTAGTGAGATAGTGTATTTTTTGTTCCAGGAGGACGATGCGTAGCAACGATATGCGGCCAGCGCGTGCCCTCAAATGAAGCTCGCATTCTGCGGATCGTGGCGTATTTGCGAATGTGCGTGCGTAAGGTTGCTGAGTTAAATTTTAGCTAATGGGCTTGCGGTATGCCCATTTAAGTAGTGAATAAATGACCCGAAAGTATTAGTATGTATGGTATGTATGTATGTTTATTGCCTCACGTTATTTGATCTATGTATGTATGTAATTGGTAATGTACCCTGCTCGGAATAGCCTCATTATTTGTGACCTAAATGTCTGTCCTGATATGTATGTATGTATGTAATGTTTATGTAATGTATGTCTGTATGTTAATGATATGCCTGGATGTTATGTATGTATGTATGTATGTATTTGTACGTACGACTACGTAAAGTACGTACGTATTTACGCTACGTGTGTGTGTATGTATGTGATGTATGTATGTAATGTATGGTATGTATGATTTTATTTACCCCTAAAGCTCATGTATGATCGTAGAAATATTTGTATGTATGTCATAGCTGTATTTCTTTATGCATATCTTTATGTCTTAATGTGTCATTATGTATTTATGCATATCTTTATGTCTTGGCATCTTTATGTATCTTATGAATGACAGAATGTTAACTCAAAATAGTTTTTATTTTAATTATTTCAGAATTGACTGTTGATCAATAAAACGAGCTCTCATATCTATCTAAGATCGGGTGTAGTTGCGAATTTCTTGTCTTCGTCGGCCTCGCCACTATTCAATGTACTCTTGAACGAATGAAGAGACGCGCGGCGATTGAAGAAAAGAAGTTAAAGAGACGGACTAGCAAGTCGAGGTTTACCAGACAGATAAGAACAGGGTAATACCTGCTGGCTCAAGAGGAGGCGGCAGACGAGATAAGTAAGGAGTTCAGAAAGCTAGAGTTGGCATATACGGAATTACAAGACCGGCACGATGAATACTGTGAGACGATAGAGGACTCGGAAGCGTATGACAAGGAGGAAGAGTATTTTTAGAAATGCCTTGATGAGTTTGTGGCTGTCAAAGCTAAATTCAAGTCTGCCACCAAGAAAGTCCAACCATCTGAGCACCTACCGGGGTCATTGAATCTGACACCACCATCATCTGTTGGTTCAGCCTCACCAAGGTCACCAATTCAGAATGACAGTCAGCAAGCTGAAGCGCCGGAGTCAGCTGCTCAGCTGAACACTGTAAAACTGAAGCCAAGGGTTGAAAAACCTAAACTGCCTGTGTTTTGTGGAGATGTTCGGGAATACTGGACTTTCAGAGAAGATTTAAAACACATGGTGGACCCATTGTATGATCCCAGAGATGCTGTGTCAATATTGAGGACAATTAAGTTTGGTGGGTAAACCCCTAGACATGTTGAAGGGGATCGGAACTGACTATGCTGCCTGCTGGGAGTACCTCGACCTATATTACAGAGATCCAAGAATAATCTCAGATGCCATAACCCAGGACATTACTAAATTCAGAGTTAAGAGAAGAAGATGGTCGAGAAGATTTTGTGAGCTCACCCATCTTGTCAGAAAATGCCACAACATATTAAAGCAAGCGGGTAAAAAAATGGGGGGGGGGCAAGTGGGTCAAATTAAATAATTCCGAAAATCCCTAACCGCGCTACTCGATTGTTTTAGACAATGAACGTAGCTGTGTGTGTGACGTCTTGCCCGCGCGCTTTATGCCTGGCTTAGCGGGCCTCAAAATGGATATCGGAGGCATGCAGGCACCTCGCAACACGCGTGTTTGTTTACATATAGCTTTGTGACATACGGTGTTCGGGAATTCTGCGATGATAACCTCGTAATTTATGAGAATTTCTTAAGGTGCATGGAACATTTTACCAATTTAGTAGTGTCAGTTAGTCATGGATATGTCACAGTAAGTACTAACCGTATATGTTTAACATACGTTCACCTATTTTGCACACAGGCGGTCGATCATTGTGAAAAATTGTGTGAATATTAATTTTTATTGAGACGTTCCAAGTGCCTGTTCTTTCAACAGTCTTGTACTTCAATGCACGTGCGTCAAGAGCCAACAAAAATTAACACAATTTCATCTCTGTTATTGTTTACGCCTGAATGCGTGATTGATCAGGGAGGGGTGCATGTAGGGGGGCCTAAGAGGGATACTTTTTTGGGGGGGTTCCGAAAA
>NW_014577992.1:17565-18830 GCF_000485595.1 Priapulus caudatus
ATTGGCTATCACCGCCCCACCGGCGGTTACCCCAGCACCACTCCCGTCTGCTGAACCACCGTCAGTGCCATCGCCTGCACCCAGTACCAGCGGGACGCCCCGTGTCACACCTGCTGTCCAACCTACTACTCCTGCTGCACCCCCTAGCAGGCCGAGTGTAGCCAGAGTCACGACCCCGCGCAGGGAAGTGGGTGCCCCTGGAACTCTGCCTCCCGACAGAACACGTAGAGCTCGACGACCTCCTGCGTGGCAGAAGGACTATGTTATGTGCTGACTCTTATAATGTGAAATCAGGAACTGATTCAGAAGGATATTATTATTTTTTCAGTCTTCGTTTGTAACCCAAAGACAATTGGGGGAGATAGAGCAGGCTTATTTAATTGCTCGTTAGATGGCGCGCAGGTCGATACAAATTGCCTCACTCTCGTTGTGAATTTGTCAGCATTGTCCCGCGTCCAATGCGTCAGAGACAAATGGTTATTCCTATCTAGCATATACGGAATTACAAGACCGGCACGATGAATACTGTGAGACGATAGAGAACTCGGAAGCGTATGACAAGGAGGAAGAGTATCTTCAGAAATGCCTTGATGAGTTTGTGGCTGTCAAAGCTAAATTCAAGTCTGCCACCAAGAAAGTCCAACTATCTGAGCACCTACCGGGGTCATTGAATCTGACACCACCATCATCTATTGTTTCGGCCTTACCAAAGTCATCCATTCAGAATAACAGTCTGCGAGCTGAATCGCCGGAGCCAGCTGCTTAGCTGAACACTGTAAAACTGAAGCCAAGGGTTGAAAAACCTAAACTGCCTGTGTTTTGTGGGGATGTTCGGGAATACTGGACGTTCAGAGAAGATTTCAAACACATGGTGGACCCATTGTATGATCCCAGAGATGCTGTGTCAATATTGAGGACAAGTTTGATGGGTAAACCCTTAGACATGTTAAAGGGGATCGGAACTGACTATGCTGCCTGCTGGGAGTACCTAGACCTATATTACGGAGATCCAAGAATAATCTCAGATGCCATAACCCAGGACATTACTAAATTCAGAGGGTTAAGAGAAGGAGAAGATGGTCGATTTTGTGAGCTCACCCATCTTGTCAGAAGATGCCACAACATATTAAAGCAAGCGGGTAAAAAAATGGGGGGGGGCAAGTGGGTCAAATTAAATAATTCCGAAAATCCCTAACCGCGCTACTCGATTGTTTTAGACAATGAACGTAGCTGTGTGTGTGACGTCTTGCCCGCGCGCTTTATGC
>NW_014577992.1:19666-38605 GCF_000485595.1 Priapulus caudatus
CGTACTCGTCCTCATCCCAGTCGTCCAGTTGCTCGGCGACGTAGGGGATGTGTGGGGGTGGGGGGGTGCGTCGTGTAGAACACGAAGGTGCGGGGCGGTACTCGCCTCACCCATAGGAACGGGCAATCAAAGCGTCAGCACTTCCAGGCTTCGTGCCAATCTATGAGCGGCGATAAATGGCCGCATTGCAGTTCACCGCCCTGGAAGTACAGGCTCGCTGGCATCTGGTAGCCTACAATCGGGATATCCAAAAGGGGGGCCAAAATTTGGTAGTGGTCGTCTGCTGCCGCGGCCGCCCTCCACCATTCCGCGTCGTCCGGCGCCCCTCCCGGTGGGAGCAGAGGAATGCTCCCACAAAGAGGGCCTGTCAATTTGAAACGGAAGGGGGTGCAGAATGCAGGCAGACGTATAGTTCTCGGCCACCATACAAGCGACAATGCCGTATCTGGCCCCGACTAGGGCCCGCATTATCGTGAGATATTCGGGGAGGGTTAAATTTGAATGTGACATAAACGAGGAGTTGTCGATTGAGCTACCCAGATGTGCCGAGTAGGTGTCCGCCTCGCACATACGTATCACAAACGCCACCCAGCGCAACAAGCAATAGCAAGTTCGCGACGCATTTGCGAAGCGCGTGGTAATTAATACAAGTCCGTAATTATTGTTCCGTAACTAGTAAATATAAGCATGCATACTGGAGCACGTCTAACATATAACATATAGAGCCCGTAATAATTTGCGATCCGGCAATGCATCGCATGAGCACATGCGTGCTCAGTGTATGTTGGCATGCAAATACATAAATTATGCAGATAGACTGCTGTCCGTAACCGATAAGTGAGAACCGTAGGTACCGGCGACCATGCGTCAGTTGTTGCACGTTCTCTATCTCGGGCTTCCCCTTCCCCCATGGATCCACATTTAACGGATAAACGCAGGGGGTGTCTGCAGATCATCACCCGCGAGTGATATAGGTTCCAGGGGCGGTATAGTTGGCGGGGGCTCAAGCAGACGTGACGGCAGGAATGGCACAGACAACGGTATTTGACGTTCGTCGTTAGGCTGCGCCACTATGCGGGCCAGCTGTCTGACCTGATAGACCGAAGGTGTCTCTGTCTGTCTCTCGGTCAGTCTAATGTCAGGCTCTCTCGCCACTGGGCGCCGAGGGGTGTGCGTCGCTAAGCGGCGGACCGAGAAATGTATTTACAATAATAATAATATAACGACAATAAATAATCAACCCTGCAACCAGCAGTGTAGCTAATGCCAACAACACATAGACGGCTGAATAGTGCGGGGTGATACCCAGCTCTGAGTTCGAAGCGTAGTACGCGTCGGCAGTGGCAATGCGTTTGCCATGTTTAACCGCTGCAACTAAGTCATCGTATGCGACATCAGCATCGAAGTGGAAAATTTTCGGCATTTTCACTCGCTGTCGGAAGTGAACGAGTGCGTCATTCATTAAACATTGAAGTTGTTTCATGTGAAATTAGAATTTTGTTGAGAAGTTATAGAGGGCGCTGTTAGACGTAGAACTGATGTATTGTTTACTGAACTAAAAGCCGGAAAATACCTGTTAACAGAAAATATTACCACTATTGCTATGTGATGATATTATAGGGATCTGCCAATCTGTGGACTGCGAATGTGTGAAATGATGCTAACCAGAAACTTCTACTGTTAACTGTTAAAATTACATCAGATCACAGTAGTAAGTTAATTTCTGACATTTGCTAATGTGTCTTTATGTATCTTTATGCATATCTTTATGTCTTAATGTGTCATTATGTATTTATGCATATCTTTATGTCTTGGCATCTTTATGTATCTTATGAATGACAGAATGTCAACTCAAAATCGTTTTTATTTTAATTATTTCAGAATTGACTGGTGATCAATAAAACGAGCTCTCATATCTATCTAAGATCGGGTGTAGTTGCGAATTTCTTGTCTTCGTAGGCCTGGCCACTATTCAATGTACTCTTGAACGACTGAGGAGCCGGCGATGGAAGAATATACGTGCTCAGTGTACGTTGGCATGCAAACACATAAATTATGCAGATAGACTGCTGTCCGTAACCGATAAGTGAGAACCGTAGGTACCGGCGACAACGCGTCAGTTGTTGCACGTTCTCTATCCCGGGCTTCCCCTTCCCCCATGGATCCCCATTTACCGGATAAACGCAGGAGGTGTCTGCAGATCACCACCCGCGAGTGATATAGGTTCCAGGAGCGGTATAGTTGGCGGGGGCTCAAGCGGACGTGACGGCAGGAATGGCGCAGACAGCGGTATTTCACGCTCGTCGTTAGGCTGCGCCACTATGCGGGCCAGCTTTGACCTGATAGACCGAATCCACGGTTATCTGGCCGTTATCAGGTGTCTCCGTCTGTCTCTTGGTCAGTCTAATGTCAGGCTCTCTCGCCACTGGGCGCGGAGGGGTGTGCGTCGCCAAGCGGCGGACCGAGGAATGTATTTACAATAATAATAATATAACGACAATAAATAATCAACCCTGCAATCAGCAGTGTAGCTAATGCCAACGACACATAGACGGTTGAATAATTCGAGGTTATACCCAGCTCTGAGTTCGAAGCGTAGTACGCGTCGGCAGTGGCAATGCGTTTGCCATGTTTAACCGCTGCAACTAAGTCATCGTATGCGACATCTAAGTCGGTATTTCTGTACATCTCCCGTACATCGATCTATCATGCAGCGCTGTAACGGTGTCTCCCTGCCTTCCCTTACCTTGGCGCCCTTCTCCAGTAGCAGTTCACACACTTCCTTACCGATGCCTCTAGCTCCTCCCGTCACCAGCGCGACCTTCCCTTCCACTTTCATGCTTCTACGTCAACTATAGGTAAGAGTGAGACGAGAAGGTGAGGATCAGCGCCCATCCGATGCAAGGCTTGGTATGTGTAGTATACAGAACCGGTAGCTTTATTGCTCATACACACCCTACAGTTATGCAGTGTCGTACCTGGTGGTTACCTGAGGTGTTATGAGTGCTCTGACTGCGTGACGTACTATTCGTCGTAACTATAATATTTTATGGCATAAGGCCAGTGAACGGTTACGTGCGAAAATATAGGTGCTTCGGCGTGAACGCGAACCCGACGTATTTATTGCGATTGTCGGGAGTGAGAATAAGACGTAACGGCACCTGCTGTCGGCGTTCTCCTCCCTCCTCTCTTAGTCGCGTCGTTTCTCGTTTCTTCTTCTTTCTTCCGTCGCCTCTCTTATGTCTTCTTTCTTCTGTCTTCCTTCTTCTTCCTTCTTTCTTCTATCTTCTGTCTTCTTTCTTCTATCTTCTTTCTTCTGTCTTCTCTCTTCCTTCTTCTTTCTTTTGTCTTCTCTCTTCCTTCTTCTTTCTTCTTTCTTCTTTTTTCTTGCTTCTATCTTCTGTCTTCTCTCTTCTATCTTTTCTCTTCCTGCTTCTTTCTTCTCTCTTCTATCTTTTTTCTTCTGTCTTCTCCCTTCCTTCTTCTTTCTTCTTTCTTCTATCTTCTTTCTTTCTATCTTTTGCCTTCTCTCTTCTATCTTCTATCTTCTTTCTTCTCTCTTCCTTCTTCTATCTTCTCTCTTCTTTCTTCTATCTTCTTTCTTCTATCTTCTGCCTTCTCTCTTCTATCTTTTATCTTCTTTCTTCTGTCTTCTGTCTTCTCTCTTCTCTCTTCTCTCTTCTCTCTTCTCTCTTCTCTCTTCTCTCTTCTCTCTTCTCTCTTCTCTCTTCTCTCTTCTATCTTCTTTCTTCTTTCTTCTTTCTTCTTTCTTCATTCTTCTCTCTTCCTTCTTCTTTCTTCTTTCTTCTATCTTCTGCCTTCTCCGGGGTGAGTTAGTCACTCCCTACGGTGCTCCTCGTCTGCCTCCGTGCAGTGATCCTGTCTGTAGTAATCCGTGTCGGTAGTGATCCGTGTCTGTAGTGATCCGTGTCTGTATAGTGCTCCGTGTCTTTGTAGTGCTCCGTGTCTTTAGTGCTCCGTGTCTTTGTAGTGCTCCGTGTCTTTAGTGCTCCGTGTCTGTAGTGATCCGTGTCTTTGGTGCTCCTAGGGCCTGCTGCCCGGCGTTCTGATTTCTCCTGCTTTGCGTCCGCCTTATATACTGCCTGGTTGCTACCTGGACGTGTACGGTCCACCCCCTTCTCCTAGCAACAAGCAGGGGTGTTCCCAGCTGGCATCGCTTCGGTACCGGTTTATACCGGTGTGCTCTGCCTCGATGCGGCCGTTTGTTTACATTATGCTCCGCATTTAGGCCTATTACGTCAGCTGCTCTGGCCGAGTAATTGTCCATTTGTATTCTATTCTAATTATTGTTTTACTTATTCACTCATTATTGTTATGTCCTCGCACCTCGGCTCTATGCCCGGCTCACGGCCTTAGTAAAGGACTAATACTTTAGGATTCAATAGCTGGTCGTATAATCATCCATCTTTTATTTCTCTGTTAGAACCGGGTGGCGGCGCCACCGTACAGCGGTAACTATTACTCTATTAAAAACCTAATACATTACAGTCCTCCCCTTTTTAGACTCAAACTCAAATAACTCTAAACTTGTAGATCTCTGTCTTATTT
Organism: Priapulus caudatus; assembly: GCF_000485595.1. Taxonomy (NCBI): domain Eukaryota; kingdom Metazoa; phylum Priapulida; class Priapulimorpha; order Priapulimorphida; family Priapulidae; genus Priapulus; species Priapulus caudatus. The sequence continues at coordinate 24,236 of NW_014577992.1, forward strand.
AGACTATCCAAAATAATTACTCTGCACGTTTGGCAAATGTCCATTATGAAAATGTCTATTTTCTGAAATACCGCTTTAACAGAATACCGTAACATTTTTCTTCTTTCTCTCCTTTTTAAAACTGACTTGTCGCAACACTTGAACACTCCAACATATAGGGGAGTAACTATAGAATTGGTAACTAACTTTAACTCGTGAACTTGGCAAATAGCCATACCGTCAATTTCACAACACTGAACACAGTAGGCACTGTAGGCCTATAGTCCGTTCATAAATTGAGTCTGTCTACGGGTTTGCGGATACGGGTAGACACCCTGAGTGGAATAACAGGAGTCTCTGGAGCCACAGGACTAGCATTAGAACTAGCTTGTGTCCCCAGCTCAAGGTCATTGTTCTCACTAGGAATAGCAGTCTCGGTGGGCTGCTGAGTGTCCACTATTGGAGAATCAACACTGTCTTTTGGAACTGTGGCCAGTCTAGGACCCACTGGAGGGTAAAACTCCCCAGGCGTTTCCAACACAGTATTCTCTGGCTCCGTTAACCCCTTCTTGCCCTCAAACTTGAGTAGGTGGTCCACATGGACATGCCTCAAACTTCGCCCAACCCGAACCAAATAGGATGTTGGTCCCATGCATTTCACCACTGTTCCCAGCGACCACTTAGAGTCACTATGATTTTTCACACTGACAGCATCGTTCGGTTCAAATTCACGGAATTTCACTCTGCTTCGATCATGCTGATATTTCTGCTGCCACTGTTTGTCAACTACATGCTCTTCAAGATTTGGCACTAGCACGCTGAATCTTGTACGTGCTCTGCGGCCAAGGAACAGTTCTGATGGTGTCTGCCCAGTAACGGAATGCGGTGTATTCCTGTAGCGGATCAAGAAATTTGCCAGTCGATGTCCCATAGGCAGATTTTCACCTCCTTGCTTCACATTCTCAATTTGCTTCAGTAGTGCCATTTTGACAATTTGCACTGACCTCTCTGCAGCTCCGTTAGAGGCTGTACAAGAATATCCGCAGCTCCGTACAAGAATATGGCGGACACCATTCCGTTTCAAGAACAGCGCAAACTCTTCTGCTATGAATTGTGGTCCGTTATCTGAACACAATGTTTCGGGTAGCCCATACCGTGAGAACCAAGATCTCAAAACCTCAATGGTTTTCTCTGCTGTAGTCGAGCGCATGTGTGCTACTTCGATCTAACACGCGAGTAGGCCACTTCCAGAGATGCAGCGGTACCACTGGAGGGCTCCTCCTGACTGCTTGGCAAATGGTGCACCCCTTTATTAACTGTTCAATGTCCTGATCGAGTCCGGGCCACCACATATAACTTCGCGCGATAGACTTGGTTGACACAATTCCTTGGTGCCCCTCATGTAATTCTTGCAGGAGCCTGGTCCGAAATTCTGTAGGAATGACCACACGCATACCCCACATTATGCAATTTTGCAAGGTAGACAGTTCATTTCTCCTCAAGAAATAGGGTTTCAGCTTCTCTTCCTCAGGCTTCAAATATCCAGGCCAACCATTCTGGATGTAGTTACACACTCTGCTCAACTCAGTGTCCCTACGAGTGCGTTTTGCAATGTCCTTTGCTCTGACTGGCAGCTCCTCCAGGCTGGAGAAAAAGAATGTCTCTGCTGCCTCGACATCTTCGCATTCTACCGGCTCATGGCTCGGAAGGCGTGATAATGCATCTGCGTTTGCATTATCCTCGGATCGGCGATAAGACACAGTATACTGATAGGCTTGTAGGATTACTGCCCAACGCTGCATTCGGGCGGCCGCTAAGATTGGAATACCGGTCTTGGGACTCAAGATCTTTACCAACGGTTGATGGTCCGTGAAGAAATGAAACTGACGTCCATAGAGATATTTATAGAATTTACGAACTCCATAAACGATCGCAAGCGCCTCTTTTTCAATTTGCGAATAGTTCTGTTCACTAGAGGTGAGAGTTCTGGAGGCAAATGCCACTGGTCGCTCCTCTCCATCAATCTCGTGAGAAATCACAGCTCCTACCCCATAGGGTGAAGCATCGGTCGCAAGTATGAGCTTCTGCTTCGTATCATACGGCACTAACGCGTTACTTTCTAAAAGCGCAGTTTTGCTCCTCTTGAAAGCTTCAGCACAACTTTCAGTCCAGTTCCACTCTACTTCCTGCTTTAACAGCTCATGTAATGGATGTAACAGGGTGCTGAGGTTCGGGATGAAGTTCGCGTAGAAATTCAAGAGGCCTAAATAAGATCTCAACTCTCGAACATTTCGCGGTTGCGGAGCGTTTTCAATCGCAGTGACTTTATCCTTCATCGGATGTCTGCCGTCTTTATCCACCTCGTACCCTACGTACTCCATACTTGGCTTCTCGAAGACACATTTCACCCATTTTGCCTGAATCCCGTGTTTATATAGTCGTGCCAACACTTCTTCGACTACAGACAAATGTTCCTGTGGACTGGTACGAATCGCAATATCATCAATCCTACACTGAACAGTGTCCAGTCCCTGTAACACCTGATCCATCATGGATTGAAACATACTCGGTGCGGATGCGATTCCATATGTTAAACGGGTATACTGGTACAGCCCCCTATGAGTGTTTATGGTCAAATACTGGCAACTGTCCTTATCTAGCTCCATCTGCTGATAGGCATTGGAAAGGTCAATCTTACTAAACATGGTGCCATCTCCCATAGTCGCAAACATATCCTCAATAACTGGCAACGGGTACGGGTTATCAAGCAACACAGTGTTTACAGACACCTTAAAATCACCACAGATTCTTATCGAGCCATCTTTCTTAGGCACACATACTATCGGCGATGCCCAATCACTCCTCTCAACCTTCCTGATCACTCCCTCTGACTCTAACCTGTCCAGTTCCTTGTCAATTTACGGCTTCAACGCATACGGCACAGGTCGAGCCTTGTGAAAGATAGGCTGTGCCCCCTCCTTCAACCTAATGCTTGCTTTAAACCCTTTTACAGTACCTAGCTTCTTCTCGCTCTTGTACTTATCGAGTACATCCTCCATGGTACGCGGTTTGGGTTGCAGCTCTACACTAAAGATATTGGCCCAATTCAACTTCAAGCTACCGAGCCAATTCCTACCAAGCAAAGCAGGTCCGGACTGCTCCACTACAACTAATGGCAACACAATTTCTGATCATTATGCACTACTTCTGCTGACATCTCACCACAAACAGACAGTTTGCCCCCTCCGTATACTTGTACCATAGCCATCGCACGCGAGAATCCTATAACTCCATGCTTCGTTCCCGAGTAAGCGGGAATATTCCAAAACGGTCTCAACCCTGCAATAGCATAACTTTGCACATTACCTTGCCTTAAATAAATGAATAGATAAATATATAAATATATATATATACGTGTGGTGCTAATGCGTGGCAGTGTTGTGTGTTGTGTGTGGTGTGTGTGAGTGTGTGTGTGTGTGTGTGTGTGTGCCGTGCGTGCGTGTGCTGTGCGCGTGCTCGCGCGCGGTGTCGTGCGCGTGGATGTGTGCGTGTGAGTGCGCCGCCAATTGTGCGTGTGCTGTGCGCGTGTTTGCGTGTGCGTGTGAGTGTGCGTGTGGTGTGCCGTGTGCGATGTGCGTGTGCTGTGTGCGTGTGCGTGTGCGTGTGCAGTTGTGTCGTTGTCGGGGTGCGTGTGGTGTGCGTGTGGTGTTCGTGTGCGCGCTCGCGCGCCTCTGTGTGTGCTGTGCGTGTGTGTGCGCGTGTTGTGCCGTGGATTGTGTGTTCGTGCGTGTAGTGTCGTGTGTGTGTGTGTGTGTGTGGGCGTCGTGTGTGTGCTGTAGCGTGCTGTGCGTGTGTGTGTGTGTGTTGTGTGTGTGTGTGTGTGTGTGTGTGTGTGTGTGTGTGTGTATTATGTGTGTGTGTTGTGCGTGTGTGTGTGTGGGTGTGCTGTGTGTGTGTGTGTGTGTGTGTGTGTGTGTGTGTGTGGTGTTGTGTGTGTGTGTGTGTGTGTCGTGTGTGTGCTGTTGTGTGTGCTGTGTCTGTGAATATTACATTATACTTTATTACTATTACCCTTTGTTTGTATGTATGTATTCTATTTATTTATTTATTTATTTTATTCATGCAAATTTATTCATTCACATTATTACATGTCATTACAGCAATAAGATTGATAGCCCGTATGGATCGGGTTAAGCACAGATGGAATAGGCGAATCGAAAGGAAATAGAATTTGTGTGTGATGAGTGGTGTGTGTGTGTGTGTAGGTGTGTGTGTGCCGCGCTCCGCGCTGCGTGTGTGTTGGGTGTGGGAGTCGTGTTGTGCCGCGTGTGTGGTGTTGTGTACGCTGCGTGTGAGTGGCTGTAGTGTGCGGTTCGTGCTGTGTGGCGTGTGCTGCTGTGTGTGACTGTGTGTTTTTGCGTGTTGCGTGCGCCGTGGTGTGGGTCGGGGCTTGTGTTGCGCATTGTGTGAGTGTGTGTGCGTGTGCGTGTGCATGTACATGTGTATGTGTACCTGTGCGCGCGTGTTTGCTGACACGTGTGCCCTGTATTAATTCCTACCTGCGATAGATGCTGTGTTTATAATGACACCTCCGTTGCCACCGTTACACTTGCCCATGTATTTTCAACGCTAGCTGTGTTCCTGTGATGACGGCTATCTGGAAGGTTCAAGCAACGTTCGATATACTGTATATATATATATATATATTATATATATATTAATATATATATATATATATATATATATGGTGGTGGTGTGTGGGTGCGTGGCTAAGATAAAGGAAGAGAGTGGTGTGAGAGAGAGAAAAGAGAGGCATAATGACGAGAGAGAGACAACGAGACTGAGATATATACATCCAGCCAGACAGAGAGAGAGAGATGATAGCCATAGAATACGAATTCAAGGCACACTATGTACATCTGTATCGTGTTTTGGAAATGCGGAATGTGCCACCCAAGGACGCCGGCGAGTCAGACAGGTGAGTCATAGGTTTCGGGATTTCCTCTCCGGTTTACAACAGGTTAATGCTGATCATGCGCTGAACATTTGTTCATCTGCCCGATTCCTGCGTTGTTCATGACGAGATATTCTAGACGGCCGTACACGTCCTTTGTCTTCTTAAAGGCGTCTGTAATGCATGTAAGTATGGAATGTACGAATGCATCTTCTTCGCGCATGAAATATGCAAATGCTTAGCAATAGAATCATGAACGCTGAAGGAACAAAGAGTACACGTGTGTATACTTCGCGAACCAACAATTTAATGTTAAATACGATTAACTGTAAAATATGTTTTTGAAATTGTTTGCTATGAAATTCAAACTGACAACCTAAATAATTGCGAAGCGTATTATTGATTGAACGACATTGTCACAACATAATATATTGATTAATCATCGATCGGTCAATTTTCTTCATACTATGCGGACAACTACACCTTCTAGTTGGTCTGTGGTGACGTCTGTTTGGAGGAAAGTCGCCTTTCCGGTTCCGTATTTCTTAGAAAACGCCGCTTCCGTTTCCTCTCCATTTGCTTTATTGTAATCTACAATTGTCACACCCTGTACAAAAATGTCTAAGTATAAGTTTACATGTATATATAGATATGCATGCAAACTTATAATATATATTTATTTCAACAAGCGCAAAAAATGTAATAATTAATTGTACCACAATTAATAAATCTTGTAACAAATAAACTCTCCTCTCTCTCTCTCTCTCTCTTCTCTCTCTCTCTCTCTCTCCCTCTCTCTTCTCTCTCTCTCTCTCTCACCTCTATTCTCTCTCTCTCTCTCCTCTCTCTTCTCTCTCTCTTCTCTTCTCTCTCCTTCTCTCTTCGCTCTCGCTCTCTCTCTCTTTTCTCTCTCTCTCTCTCTCTCTCTCTCTCTCTGTCCGTCTTCACATAGCGGCAGGCATGAGTACGTACGTACATATACGCACGCTACAGTGTAACGATGAGTCGCTATAACGATCACACGTAAGCAAACGTCTGCAGCCGTTACTCGTACGTAGCGTTACCTCACCTTACTCACGACAAACGTACGCCTCGTAATCTCAGCTAATGTTTAACCGGCGCACCACTCTATACACGTAGAAGCCGCTGCAAAGAATCTCTAGTGTAAACTTTGTACGGCATGCGGATTATAATCGGAGGCAACGATGTCGCGCTGCTACCATCACGCTGCTGATAACACGCACGCCGTGAGAAAGCCAGCGGGTCACGGAGAAGTAACGCACGCACACGCACACGCACACGCACACGCACGCACGCACACAGCACACAACACACAACACACAACACACAACACACAACACACAACACACACACACACACACACACACACACACACACACACATACACAACAAACAAATAAACAAACAAAAACAAACAAACACACACACACACACAACACAAACAAAACAAATAAACAAACAAATAAACAAACACACACACACACACACATACACAAACAAACAAATAAAAGCAAACAAACAAACAAACAAACACACACACACACCACACACAACACACCAACACACACACACATGCCACACACACACACACACACACACACACACACACACACACACCACACCCACACACCATTACACAAACAAAAAATAAAACAACAAACAAAACACCCACACACACACACACACATACACAAAAAACAAATAAACAACAACAAACAACACACACACACACACACACACACACACACACACTTACGCAGATAAATACGTAACAATTTTTCAACATTACATAAATATAATCAGGAGCGAATAAAATCAAAAGTGTTTTTATTCACTCTTGCTATAATGAGAGAAGATACACATCGATCTATCATGCAGCGCTGTAACGGTGTCTCCCTGCCTTCCCTTACCTTGGCGCCCTTCTCCAGCTAGCACTTCACACACTTCCTTACCGATGCCTCTGGCCTCCTCCCGTCATCCAGCGGCGACCTTCCTATCCACTTTCAGTGCTTCTACAGTCAACTATAGTAAGAGTGAGACCAGAAGGTGAGGATCAGCGCCCATCCGATGCAAGGCTTGGTATGTGTATAATGCACGGAGCGGACGTGTGGAATCTCGGATAGAGACCTACGTGCACGGGCCCGTGCCTGGAGCGCGCAGGTCATCATTCAACAAGTGATTCGTCCCTTCTTTCAACATAAATACTTTCTGACAACATAAACCATGTGTCTGTTTACGCTGTATGGCCCTCTCTACAGACGCTGCTCTGTAGACACACGTTGCGGTCATGCATGTGATCAACGTAAGCTGCATGCAAGGCCGTAGTGGACGGATTAGGTCGGATTAGGTCGTAGTAGTCGATGAGGGAGAGAGGAATGCGACCATCTTCATCATTTACGTAGCGCAACAATGTCGCTAGGCCTCGCATGTTGCCGCGCGTGAGCGATGTGGTCAGTCGACCCACAACTACACCATCTCACAGCTACACCATCCCACAGCTACACCATCCCTATAGCTACATCATCCACAGCCTACACCATCCCAAGTATCACCAGTTCCACAGCCTACACCATCCACAGCTTACCCATCCCACAGCTACACCATCTTCATAGTACACCATCCCACAGCTACACCATCCACCATCTACCATCCCACAAGCTACACCATCCCACAGCTACACCATCCCACAGCCTACACCATCCCACAGCTACCACCATCCCACAGCTTACACCATCACAGCTACACCATCCCACAGCTACACCTTCCCACAGCTATACATCCCACAGCCCTACCACCATCCCACAAGCCTACACCATCCCAAGTACAGCCATCCACAGCTACACCATCCACAGCCTTACACCATCCCACAGCTTACACCATCCACAGCTACACCATCCATAGCTAACACCATCCAACCAGCTACAACAATCCACAGCTACCCATTCCCACAGCCTACACCATCCAGAGCTACACCATCTCAACAGCTACACATCCCAAGCTACCCCATCAACACAGTCACACCATCTCCAGGCCTTTACACCATCCCACAGTTTACACCATACTACAGCCCTACACCATCCCACAGCATACACCATCCACAGCTACACCATACAGAGCTACACCATCCCACATGCTACACCTATCCATAACTATACCATCCATAGCTACACCAAGCGCTGCCTGGCACTGCGTCCTTGTGTGAACCGCGCGTCTATGTATTGTGTTTTGCCGTAGGTTTGCATATACGGTAACTCATCCGGCGGTGTTCGTTTAGAGTTTGACCAGGAACCTCCCATTATTGTCACCCCATTACGCCATTACGTCAGATAAAATATCAGTGAAGGGGCCAGACAATGGCGTAAAGACGTACTCATGCGATGGCTCCACAGGGCCAATGTAAGTTAAAATTTCATTTTATTAATTGTTTTATGTATAAGTATATATAAAACGATGTTTAATTATTTATACAAAGACAGGCATATTAGTACAGACTTGTGTAAGAAAATCTTGGTCATTTTTAGGATTCTTCTAATTTAATTGCATTTAATTTCGTTTCTCAATTTTTACGACCTTGCCTTCACTGGCAACCAACCCTGTCTGGTAAAACGGGAACACACAACACACAAACACCTCCCCCCACACACACACGCACACACACACGATACACCCCCCCCTACCACCAGATACCTCTCCCCCACACACACACACACTCATCACACCACACACACACACACACACACACACACACACACACACCACACACAACACACACACACACACCACACACACAACGATTTTCGACCAAAATGAATATTAATCAGGAGCGAATAAAAACACATAACACATTATTCTCAGGGTTGAATCCCCGCAGATTTTTAAATAAACGCTAATAAAATATTCGAACTACTTCACCCGATAATTGATCCTTGATCTAAGCTCTTCTGAACCGTAGTGTTCTCTTTGTATGGTAGGCACTTAATATTGTATAGTTGACTCTAGTAACACTCTAGTAGGCTAAAGTTCACGCGGAGAAACGTAGCGTATGAATCTTAGCGCGTAAACTGACGTTGCCGCCAATAGGATACCTACAACAATGGTAGCGCCCACGACAAAAAATCATCTAACCTTTTAACCTCGTAAATATTTGTGTTCAACGTCCAATAGACTATGTCGAAGACGGAAAGAGACAAAGTTGATAAATCTGGACAAAATAAAGTGCAAAATTCATGTAGTCAACGTTGAAAGTGTACAAATTACAGCCTTTAGTGATATCTCTAGTTGGGCAAACGTTCAATAATGTTATAGGCCTACTAGTATAAAGTAAAACGCATATATAGCTATAGCGTTATACAGTTGCCGTAGCCAGTGGGGCGTTCGGGGCGCGTTTTCGAAACGAACCCCCCCGAGCCCCCTCCCACCAAGCTAAAAACAAAAATAATTTTGAAAATTTGCAAGAATTTCACCTCAGGTCGCTTCCATTTTATAGTGTAATAAATTGAAAATTCTCCATCGGCTTTGCGGAAAGGGTGACAGTGAACACCCCCCTCCCACACCCTTCCCCCCGCTCGGTTCGCTTGCTCCTTCGCCTGGTCGCCTTCGCGCCGCAGCAGTGGGCGTGTACAGGGGGGTTCCAGGCGAGTCGGACCCACCCTTGCTCTGCGCAGGAAAACGCATCTGCAGGGGGTTGTATCTTTAAAAAATTTTGGTCGGCAAGGGCCCCAGACCCCCCCTTCGCTGTGCTCAGCAACTATTAGTGGTTAATGGTTTGACTCCCTGTACAAATCCTGTACACGCCCCTGCCGATCAAAATTGCCAACATCTTGAAAAACGAACCCCCACATAGAAGCTGAGCTACGGCGCCTGGCGCGTATAGTATAAAGCATAAAATTTATAGCAATAAATACAGCTAGACGTGACATGCTGGCCATGATCTGAGGCGCGCCGAGGATTTGACACTTTATTAATTGTGTCTTCAATCACAGCCTACGCGCACCTCTCTATTATAATTTTAATGGTGGGGCACCCATTAGACCACCAAATTGCCGATCTCAGGAACTAGGGCAATTCTTGCTTGTTTTAGAACGGTTTCACGATAGAGTTTGGGCACAAAAACGAAAATCAACACGCTGTTAGCGCAACTTGCGCTAACGTCCTTCTGTTGCATTTTCGGCGATCTCCGCAAATATAACAAGAATAAGCCCCCGCCTTCTTCTTGCAATGGACAGGAATGGGGGCATCACCGACTAGTGACAGTTACTGTACCTACTGGTCTTTCGCCAGCCTCGTTTTACTTTTTCGCTATAAAATAATGAAATATGCCGGCCGATGCATTTTGCATGCGAAGTGGAAAATTTTCGCTTTTCACTCGCCGTGTCGGAAGTGAACGATTCGTTGCGTCATTCATTAATCATTGAGTATGTTTCATGTGTAAATTAGATTTTGTTGATGAATTATAGAGCGACGCTGTTAGACGCTAGAACTGATGTATTTGTTTACTGAACTTAAAAGCCGGAATAACACTCGTTAAACAGAAATAACTACAACTATTGCTATGCTGATGATATTATAGGGATCTTGCCAACCTTGCTGGACTGCGAATGGTGTGAAATTGATTGCTAACCAGAGGACTTCTACTGCTTAACTGTTAAAATTTACATCAGATCACAGTAGTAAGTTAATTTCTGACATTTGCTAATGTGTCTTTATGTATCTTTAATGCATATCTTTATGTCTTATGTGTATTATGTTATTTATGCATTATCTTTATGTCTTGGCATCTTTATTGTATCTTATGAATGACAAGAAATGTTAATCAAAATAGTTTTTATTTTTAATTATTGCAGATATTGACTGGTTTGATCAATAAAACGAGCTCTCATATCTATCTAAGGATTCGGGTGTATGTGCGAATTTCTTGTCTTCGTCGCTCTCGCCACATTCAATGTACTCTTGAACGAATGAAGAGACGCGCGGGCGATGTGAAAGAATAGAAGTTAGTTAAAGCAGACGGACTAGCAAGTCCGAGGTTTACCAGACAGATAAGAACAGGGTTAATACGTGCCTGCTCCAAGAGGAGGCGGCTGACTAAATATAGTAAGGAGTTCAGAAGCTAGAGTTGGCATATACGGGAATACAGACGGCACGAATGAATACCTGCTGAGCATGATAGAAGCACTCGAAGCGTATGACAAAGAGGAAGAGTATTTTAGAAAATGCCTTTGAATGAGTTTATGGCTGTCGCAAAGCTAAACTCAAGTCTGCCCACCAAGAAAGTTTCAACCATTCCTGAAACACTTACCGGGCGTCATTAATCTTTACACCACCATCATCTATTGTTTTCGCGCCTTACCAAAGCTCATCCATTCAGATAACATGTCTCGGAGCTGAATCGCCGCGAACCAGCTGCTTAGCTGACACTGTAAAATGAAGCCAAGCGGTTTGAAAAAACCTAAACTTGCCTGTGTTTGCGGAGATGTTCGGAATAGCTGGATTTTCAGAGAAAGATTTAAACCACTATGGTGGACCCATTGTTATTTTTCTTTTTTTTTTTTTTTTTTTTTCTATGATCCCAGAGATGCTGTGTCATATTGAGGACAATTAAGTTTGGTGGGTAAACCTTAGACGATGTTGAAGGGGATCGGAACTGACATGCTTCGCCTGCTGGGAGTACCTCGACACTATATTACAGAGCCAATCCTAAGAATAATCTCAGATGCCATAACCAGCCGACAATTACTAAATCAGAGTTAGAGAAGGAAGATTGGTCGGAGAAGATTTTGTGAGCTCATCCCATCTTGTCAGAAATGCCACAAATATTAAAAGCAATGCGATTAAAAAAATGTGGGGGGCAAGTGTGCCTGTCAAAATTAAATAATTCCGAAAAACCCTTAAGCCGCGCTACTCGCATTGTTTTAGGACAAATGGAAACGAGCTGTGTGTGTGAACTGTCTTGCCGCGCGCTTTATGCCTGGCTTAGCGCGGCCTCAAATGGCATATCGGAGGCAGGGCACCTCGCCAACACGCTGTGTTTGTTTACATATAGCTTTGACATACGGTGTTCGGGAATTCATGCGATGATAACCTTCGTAATTTACCTGAGAATTTCTTAAGGGTGCTGGAAATATTTTTACCGAATTTAGTAGTGTCAGTTAGTCACGGATATGCCAGTAAGTACTAACCGTATAATGTTTAACATATACCGTTCACCTCTATTTTGCACACAGGCGCGTCGATCATTGCTGAAAAATTGGTGAATATTAATTTTTATTGAGACGTTCAATGGCCTGTGCTTTCAACAGTCTTGTACTTCAATGCAACCGTGCGTCAAGAGCCAACCAAAAATTACACAATTTTCATCTCTTGCTTATTGTTTACGCTGAATGCGTGATGCATCAGGGAGGTGCTGCAATATGTTAGGGCGGCCTAAGAGCTGGATACTTTTTTTGGGGTTCCGAAAACACAATTCCACTTGACAATTTGCATGGGCCATTTCAATGGAGCTATATGCATAATGGACCCCAACAAGCCCTTGACTGACTGACTATGTCAATAATTCTGGTCTGTTATATTGCCTCTTATTTAGACGGCAATAGCTTCTTATTTAGAACAGAGTCTTTATTGTTATCTTTAAAACTACAGACCATCCGCCTGACCGCTGTGCGGACATGCGCCGGGCCTCGAATTTGGCGCATGTCTCCACTGCGGACAGCGCTTCATACTTGAACATCCGGCGGTCGCGTGCGGCATTCCCGGGAAGTGCTGCGTCTCAATCCTGCGCGCAGCGCTTCAGGATCAACAGCAAAAGCTGTTGCCACGCCATCTTGTATATGTCTCTTCTGGTTGCCAACTTATCAGTGGCAGATAGGGTCGCTGCGCAGATGCTCGCTAAATGATTCTAACCAGATTTGTATGCGTGCACTTGATGCACATATATGATCGCAAAGTGCCAGTCGTCAGCCATGTTCTTGCCAGCGGCTCGTAACCTCGTCCGTGGACTTGCCGTACTCGTTTCCTCATTTCCCAGTCGTCCAGTTGCTCGGCGACCGTCGTAGGGATGTGTGGGGGTGGCCCGGGGGTGTGTCGTGCTAGGAACACGGAAGGTGCGGGGCGTGGTACTCGCCTCACCCATAGGAACGCGGCAATCAAAGCGTCAGCACTTCCAGGCTTTACGTGCCAATCTATGAGCCGGCGGCATTAAATGGCCCGCATTGCAGTAATTCACGCCTGGAAGATACAGTCGCTCGCTGCGGCATCTGAGTAGCCTACAATCGCGGATATCGCAAAAGGCGGGGCCAAAATTGCGTATGTGGTCGTCTTGCTGCCGCGGCCGCCCTTCCACCATTCCGCGTGTCGTTTCACGGCGCCCTTCCCTGGTGGGTAGCAGCAGGGCTAATTGCTCCACAAAGGAGGGCCTGTCAATTTGAAACGAAAGGGGCTTGCAGAATGCAGGCAGACGGTATAGTTCTCGGTCCACCTATACAAGCCGACAAATGCCGTATCTGCCCGACTAGGGCCCGCCATTATTCGTGAGAATATTCGGGGAGGGATAAATTTGAATGTGACATAACGAGGATGCTTGTCGATTGAGTCACCAAGATTGTGTCGAGTAGGTGTCCGCCTCGCACATACTGTATCACGAACGCCACCCAGCGCCAACAGCAAATAGCAAGTTCGCGAACGCATTTGCGAGAGCGCACAATGCGCGTGGTAATTAATACAAGTCCGTTAATTATTGTTCCGTAACTTAGTAATGATAAGCCATGGCATACTGGAGCCCAGTCTAACAATAATAACATATAGGTAGCCCGTAATAATTTTGCGATCCGCGCATGCATCGCTATGAGCAATGCTGTGCTCAGGTGTATGTTGGCATGCAAAATACATTAAAATTATGCAGATAGACTGCTGTCCGTAACCGATTAAGTGAGAACGTAGATACCGGCGACCATGCGTCAAGTTGTTTGCACGTTTCTTCTATCCTCGGCTTTCCCTCTCCCCATGGAATCCACATTTAACGGATAAAACCAGGGGGTGTCTGCCCAGGATCATCACCGGCGGTGATATAGGTTCCAGGGCGGTATAGTTGGCGGGGCGCTCAAGCAGCACGTGCGGCCAGAGATGGCAACAGACTAACTAGCGTAATTTGACGTTCGTCGTTGTAGGCTCGCCTGCCCACTATGCGGGCCAGCTGTCTTGCACCTGGATAGACGAAGGTTGTCTCTTGTCTGTCTCTGCGGTCGTCTAATGTACAGGCTCTCTCGCCACTGGGCGCGAGAGGTGTGCGTCGCCTAAGCGGCGGACGTAGAAATGTATTTACAATATATAATATAATCTGACAATATAATAAATCAACCTGCAACCAGCTCTCAGTGTACGCTAATGCCCAACAACAATAGCGGTTTGAATAGTTGCGTGTG
>NW_014577992.1:38630-49443 GCF_000485595.1 Priapulus caudatus
ACCACCTCGCTATACTTTGAGTTGCAGCTTGATAACTTAGCGGAATATGCGCAAAATACGCGTACACGGTTTTGGGCAAATCGAACACTGGCTCGGGTATTCAACTTCATGTGCCATAATTCTTGCCACCGCATTGAAGAAACAACTTCGCGCTTTTCGATATTCCCGATTCCATCGAATACATTCCGCTGTACCGATTCCTCTATTTCCTCCACGTTTTGATCAACGATTTTGAATGGCACCACTTTTCGAAGTGCCCGATGCGCCCACATCGTCGACCATTCACCGATTGGCCCTGCCCGCAGAAGTTGGGTCTCAACCAAAATTGACCCGTGGTTTCCGCAACGATACACACTCGTCATTTCCGATTTGGTCTATACCCTCCACTTAGAAGTGCCTAGCCCCCGTCTGCCATTAAGGTCGACGATTTCCATTTTTGAACTGATGGCTTTACCATAGCACCCTTGTGCGCTGAACTTGTCATGGCTGACTGAAACTGACATGGTTTTTCATTTTCACCTACTGTATCTCCCCCCCCCCCCCCCCCCCCCCCCCCCCCCCCCCCCCCCCCCCCCCCTGGCCTCACTCACTACCATTGACTTCATTGATAGTCTACCAGGCTTCATATGCCGCGCCAAC
Organism: Priapulus caudatus; assembly: GCF_000485595.1. Lineage (NCBI taxonomy): Eukaryota > Metazoa > Priapulida > Priapulimorpha > Priapulimorphida > Priapulidae > Priapulus > Priapulus caudatus. Next base: position 39,270 of record NW_014577992.1, read on the forward strand.
TCACAAGCTCTGGCATATGTCGTCTGTCTTGCTCAAGGACATTTTCGCTTATTTTAGCTGAAGAACACACTTTTCAATCAACTGATCCGAAATTTCTTCGTCAACATTCGGGAAGTTAAAAGAACTTTGCCTGGCACTAAAGACGTGACACACATTATCCACAGGTCTCTCTGCGAATCTGTCTTCATAGCGCGCTCATTCAGCCTTTTAGTGCATAAAGTATCCATCCAAATGTGCGCTACAGCAGTGTGTATACACACATGGTGCCTGCGGAATTTCTCTCCCGTCCGCCATCTTACTCTGGTTGAGCCTGCGACCAGGGTCTGTCAAGTGTACAAACAGGTTCTTTGTACTTCTGGCCCTGCCGTGCGCAGCAACAATGCCGTTTTGTGGCGCAATTTACTACCCTTTTGCTGTCGAGAACTGAAAGCTACATGAAACAATTTCTTCAGTTTGCCAGGCTGTCCAACTTGGAAGCATGGCCTGTCATATCCGAACGCTTACGACTCCATTCCAAAACTTATGGCTGCCCATTTCATGCAATCAAACGACTCTCCCAAGACTTTAACTTACCTCGTCGCCCAACCGGGGGTATGTCCTCGCACCTCGGCTCTATGCCGGCTCCACGGCTTAGTAAAAGGACTAATATTCAATAGCTGGTCGTATAATCAATCCATCTTTTATTTCTCTGTTAGAACCGGGTGCCGGGCGCTTACCGTACAGCGGTAACTATTACTCTATTGAAAACCTAATACATTACACGATTATTCCTTTTTAACTGTATTTTCATATGGCTTGCCTTTTTCCTTATTTACTTTTGTGTATTAATTTCTTAAGTGGAAATTTGTGTGTCACCTGGTTTTCCGATCCAGGTTTTTAGTTATTCCAAAATGATCGCGACCTCGTCGTGTGTTGTGGTTTGTAAAATAGAGTCTCATGGTGTACACGAAATCTCTACACTAGCACACCAGGCCGTAGTGGCGAATTAGTCGTGTACTCGAATGAGGGGAGAGTGGAATGCACGCCATCTTCATGACTTACGTTAGCGCAACAATGTCGCTGGCCTCGTAGATGTGGTCAGCGACCCACAAATACACCATCCCACAGTTATCCAGCCACAGCCTACACCATCCACAGCTACCCATCCCACAGCTACACCATCTTCAGACACCATCCACAGCTACACCCATCCACCAGCTCTCCATCCCACAGCCTTAGCACCATATACCCAGCTCTGAGTTCGAAGCGTAGTACGCGTCGGCAGTGGCAATGCGTTTGCCATGTTTAACCGCTGCAACTAAGTCATCGTATGCGACATCTAAGTCGGTATTTCTGTACATCTCCCGTAGGACAGTACTGTTAGGTATCAGCTGAGTGCCTCTACCAGCCTCCTGAACCGCGAGCAGAGCATAGTAATCCGCCCAAATATAAGGGACTTCCTTAGGGACCATGGTCCCGACGGTCTCTAGTACCGGGAGCATCTCGGCGCCGCATTCATGATGAAAGAAAGACGGGAGAGAAAAATACTTCGGCTCGCCTTTACATGCTGAATGCAGCGTAACGATCTGCTGATTCTGCAATGTCAAATTCGCGTACCTGTACCTGCGCCTTAGGGTGTGATTGACAACTCATCGACACGCGTACCGGGTTGGGGGACGTTATCAGCCAGCGCCCGTTCAGTAGGTACTGCGCTTTAGGGGTCGGTCGCGCATAAAATGTAACACGCTTAGTACACAGGACGGTTACGTCCGCTGTTATGTTTCGGAATAACGCCACAGGGCATGACGTGACCACTGATATGGGATACACAGGTGATTTAACGTCGCACACCTGTTTACGCTTGCGCAAACATACTCGCAGTGCGCTTTTATCAGGTTGTATGTAGCTGACTCGATCAAGTGATATCCCAATATATTCCTGCGTAAAACTATAATGCGCAGCGGCCGTGATCGTATAGTGGTTAGTACCTTGCGTTGTGGCCGGAATAACCCAGATTCGAATCCTAGTCACGGCACCAAATGTAACCTTGTACTTAATCGAGGTAGGCAGCGGGTAGGGATAAAGGATAGTAGTTGTGCAAGGCGTAAAGCAAACACGAACTAATAGCGTAACGTACCACAAGCGACTGTATTGTTAGCCATAGCGAATGACAAACGTACAACAAGTAGCGTACAACAAGTATAGCGTGGGAGGGCAGAACACCGGGAGGGAGAGTTCCGAGTTCCCTGTGCCTGGGTGCGGCTATCCTTATATACTAAGGCGATCTTTGTGCCCGACATCCGGGCATTATCTCGTTACCTCTTGGATTTCGCCAGGCTCCCGTTCTGCCGAACGCTTCGTGCGTGGGCTGCGGTTTATGATGCGGCGTGCCACGTACCCCGCTCTCCGCTCTCTAAGTGACTATTCTATGTAGTCAGTTATTTAACACCTTTTGCATCGCTGCCAGCTGTCGCCCGCTCTGCTCACTCGGCCTAAGTAATGAGCTCGAGCGCAGCAGCGCTACATATCTATATATCTATCTATCTATCTATTTATCTATCTATCTATCTATCTATCTATCTATCTATCTACGTATACTTTTAGTTGCAGCTTTGATGAACTTAGCGGAATATGCGCAAAATCACGGTCGTACACGGTTTTGGGCAAAATCGAAACACTGGCTCCGGTATCAACTTTCATGGGCAAATTCTTGCCACCGCATTGAAGAACAACTTCGAAGCTTTTCGATATTCCCGATTCCATCGAATACATTCCGTGTACCGATTCCTCTATTTCCTCCACGTATTTGATCAACGATTTTGAATGGCACACTTTTTCGAAGTGCCCGATGCGCCCACATCTTCGACATTCCACCGATTTGGCTGGAGAAGTTGGGTCTCAACCAAAATGACCCCGTTTTCCGCAACGATAACACTCGTCATTCCGATTTGGTCGACTACCTCCACTAGAGTGCCTAGCCCCGTCTGCACTAGGTCGACGATTTCCCTTTTTGAACCTGGATGGCTTACCATAGCCACCCTTGTGCGCTGAACTTTTCATGGCTGACTGAAACTGAATGGTTTCATTTTCACTACTCGTGGCCTCACTACTACCCATTGACTTCATCTGATAGTCTACAGCTTCATATGCACGCGCCAACTCACAAGCTCTGGCTAATGTCAGTCTGTCTTGCTCAAGACATTTTCGCCTTAGTTTAGCTGAAGAACACCTTTCAATCAACTGATCCCGAATTTCTTCGTCAACATTCGGGAAGTTACAGAACTTTGCCTGGGCACAAAGACGTGACACAAATTTATCCACAGTCTCTCTGGAATCCTGAGTCAATCCACGGAAAACATGTCTTTCATAGGGCTCATTCACCTTAGTGATAAAGTATCCATCCAATGTGCGTACAGCATGTGTATACACACATGGTGCCTGCGGGATTTCTCTCCCGTCCGCATCTACTCTGGTTGAGCCTGGACCAGGCAGGGTCTGTCAAAGTGTCAAACAGTTCTTGTACTTCTGGCCCTGCCGTGCGCAGCAACAATGCCCGTTTTTGTGGCGCATTTACTACCGCTTTTGCGTCGAGAAACTGAAAGTACTGGAACAATTTCTTCCATTTGGCCCAGCGTGGTCCCAACTTGGAAGCATGGCCTGTCATATCGAGCGGCCTTACGACTCCAATTTCCAAACTTATGGCTGCCATTATGCATCAAACGACTCTCCAAGACTTTAACTACCTCGTCGCCACCGTTATGTCCTCGCACCTCGGCTCTATGCCCGGCTCACGGCCTTAGTAAAGGACTAATATTCAATAGCTGGTCGTATAATCATCCATCTTTTATTTCTCTGTTAGAACCGGGTGGCGGCGCTACCGTACAGCGGTAACTATTACTCTATTGAAAACCTAATACATTACAATTATCCTTTTAACCTGTATTTTAATATGGCTTGCCTTTTTCCTTATTTGATTTTGTGTATTAATTTCTTAAGTGGAATTTGTGTGTCACCTGGTTTTCCGATCCAGGTTTTTAGTTATTCCAAAATGGTCGCGCCTCGTCGTGTGTTGTGGTTTGTAAAATAGAGTCTATGGTGTAACCGAAATCTCTACACTAGCAACACCCAAGGCCGTAGTGGACGAATTAGGTCGTAGTACTCGATGAGGGAGAGAGGAATGCGACCATCTTCATGACTTACGTAGCGCAACAATGTCGCTAGGCCTCGTGATGTGGTCAGTCGACCCACAAATACACCATCCCACAGCTACCCCAGCCCACAGCTACACCATCCCACAGCTACACCATCCCACAGCTACACCATCCCACAGCTACACCATCCCACAGCTACACCATCCCACAGCTACACCATGCCCACAGCTACATCATCCCGGTCCTACACGCATGCCGCACAGCTACACCATCCGCACAGCTTAGCACCATCCTTACAGCTACACCATCCACAGTTACATCATCCCACAGCTGACGCCCGCATCCACCAGCTACACCATCTTACCAGCTACATCCTCCCACAGTACAACCATCTACAGCTACACGCATCGCACCAGTTACAAACCCAATCCGCACAAGTTACACCTTGCCCAAGCTACACCATCCCCACAGCCCACCAGTCCCACAGCTACCATCGCCACAGCTACACCATCTTAACAGGCTAGCACAGTCTCACAGTTACACCATCCACAGCTACCCATCCACAGCTACACCATCTTACAGTAACACCATCCCACAGCTACCGCATCCCACAGCTTGACCCAACCACGCTACACCAATCCCACAGCTACTCATCCAGCAGCTACACCATCCCACAGCTACAACCATCCGCGCCGCGCCTAACACCATCCCACAGCTACACACACCACAAGTTACAGTCATCCACAGCTACACCATCCCATAGTTACACCAAGCTGCTGCCTGGCACTGCCGTCCTGTGTGAACCGCGCGTCTGTATTGTGTTTTGCCGTAGTTTGCATATACGGTAACCTCTAATCGGCCGGTGTCGTAGAGTTTGACCAGGAACCTCCCATTATTGTCACCCCATTACGCGCCAATTACGTGCAGTATAAAATATTAGGTGAAGGGGCCAGACAAGTGGCGTATAATACGTACTCATGCGATGGCTCCACAGGGCCAATGTAAGTTTAAAAAGTCGATTTTATTACATTCTTTTATGTAATACAGTATATATAAAAGATGATTTAATTATTTATAAAAAACAGCAATATTAGTACATATAGTACGTTGGTAAGAAAGTTTGTTGGTATCTTTGGAATGTCATCTCATTTAACTTTGCCATTATAGATTTGATCATTTTACGACCCCTGCATTCACTGGAACCTAACCCTGTCGTAAACGGGAGTACACACAACACACAGCACGACAAAACAACCCCCTCCCAACACTGGGAGACGCACACACCAGCGCCGGCCACACACTACACAACACCCCCACGACACACACACACACACACCACACAGCACACACCACACAACACACACACTCATACACAGCACACCACACACAGCACACACACACACACACCACACAACGATTCCACAAAAATGGAATATGAATCAAGGAGCGAATAAAAACACAGTGGCGTTAACATCATTATTCTCGAGGGTTGAATCGCCGCAGCTTTTTTAAATAAAGGCTAATAAAGATATCGAACTAACTTCACCGATAATTGATCTTGATCTAAGCCTCTGAACCGGTAGTGTTCCTTTGGTATGGTGCAGCATTAATATTGTATAGTTGACTCTAGTAACACTCTAGGTAGGCTAAAGTTTACCGGCAGAACTAGTCGTATGAATCTTGCGCGTAAACTGACGTGGCCGCCAATGAGCGCCCACGCTTACAACAGATGGGTAGCGCCCGACGTTGATCAGAAGAGAAGTTGCTATCTAAGCCTGTTAACGCCTCGTAATATTTGTGTTCAACGTCCCAATTAGACTATGTCTGACGAAAGAGAGCAAGTTGATTAAATCTGGAACAAAATAAAGTCGCAAACATTCACTGGTAGTGAACGTTGAAGTGTAGCAATTAAATTAGGCGCCTTTAGTGTATATCTCTACAGTTGGGCAAACGTTCAGACTAATGTGTATAGGCCTACCTAGTAAAAGTAAACGAATATATAGCTATAGCGTCATAGTATAAAGCATAAAATATGAGGCAATAAACTACGCTAGCGTGACATGCGGACCAGTGATGCTGAGCGCCGCCGAAGGATTAAAGGACACTTTGGTGCTTTCAATCACAGCCTACGCGCCACCTCGTCTATTATAATGTGTATAATCGGTGGTGACCCATTAGACCGCCAATTGGCCGATCTCAAGGAATCAGGGCATTCTGCTATGTTAGAACCGGTTTTGTCCTCCATAGAGTTTGCACAAAACCGAAATAACACGCTGGTTAGCCGAACCTGCGCTAGCGTCCTTCTGTGTGCATGTTTCGCATATTCCGTATCGAATAAGGCCCGCCTTCTTCGTTGGATGGACAGGAATGGGGTCGTCACCGACATGACCAGTTACTGTACCTACTGTCTTGCATCCGCCCAGCCTGTTTACTTTTCGTAAAATAATGAAAGGCCCGGCCTGATGCAATTTCGCATGCGAAGTCGGAAATTTTCGGGGCATTTTTCACTCCTTCGGAAGTGAACGAGTGCGTCTTCATGTAACATTGCAAGTTGTGTTCACTGTGAAATTGAGAATTTTTTGAGAAGTTATTAGAGCGCTGGTTAAGACTGTAGAACTTATGTAGTGTTTACTGAACTGAAAAGCCGGAAAAGTACCCATGTTAAGCAGAAGAATATGACCAGACTATTGCCTATGTGATGATGATTTATGGGATCTGCCGAATCTGTGGACTGCGAATGTGTGAAACTGATGCTCAACCAGAACCTTATACTGTTAGACGTGTTAATGTACATTCAGAGTCACAGTAGTAAGGTTAATTTCTGACATTTGCGAAATGTGTCTTTATGTATCTTGTATCGGCATGATCGTATTATGTCTTAATGTGTCATAGTTTGTATGCATATCTTTATGTCTTTGGCGCAACTTTATGTTCTTATGGAATGTCAGAAATGGGATCGTAACTCAAGATCGTTTTAGTTTGTAATCTATTTCAGACATTGACTGTGATCATAAAACGAGCCTCTCTATCTATCTAATCGGGTGGGAGTGCGAGATGTTCTTGTGCTTCGTAGGCCGGCACTAATTCCAATGTCTCTTGAAACGACTGAGGAGGGCCTGGCGATGGAAGAATATACGCGGGCGCTGCAGTGTGACGTTGGCATGCAAGACACAATACAATTATGCGCAGGATAGAACTTAGCTGTCCGTGAACCGATAATGAGGAGAACCTGTAGGTACGCGTGAGCGACAAACGCGGTCGAGTTGTTGGCACCGTTCTCGTTATCCCGGCTTTCCCTTCACGGCCATGGTCCCATTTACGGTCCGATACAACGCAGGAGGTGGTTGCAGATCACACCGGCCGCTGAGGTATATAGGTGCCAGAGCGTATAGTGTGGCGGTGGGCTCAAGCGGACGTTGACGGCAGGAATGTGGCGCGACAGCGGGTCACTTCACGCTCGTCGTTAGGCTGATGCCAGCTATGCGGGCCAGCTTTGTTACGTCTGATAGAGCGCCGAATCACGCAAGTTACTCTCTGCGCCGTCATCAGGTGTCTCGCGTGCTGTGCGTCTTGGTCGTCTACATAGTCAGGGCTCATCTCGCCGACTGGGCGGAGAGCGTGGTGGCCGTCGCAAAGGCGGCGGACGCGGGTAATGTATCGTTACACGTATAATGATGATAAGACAGAGCAATAAATTAATCACTTGCAATCAGCAGTGTTGCTAAAGGCCAACGCAGAATGGACGGTTTGTATAAAGTTTGAGGTGATACTCCAGCTTCTGAGTTCGACAGCGTAAGTTACGCGTCGCAAGTCGGGCAAATGCGTTGCCATGTTTAACGCGCCTGCGCAAAACTAAGTCATCGTATGCGACATGCTAAGTCGGTTGCTGTACAATTCTCCGTCGTGACAGGACTGCTTTCGCTATCAGGCTGAGGCTTGCTACGAGCCTCCGGAACCGGGGCGGGAAGGCATAGTAATCCGCACCAAATATAAGGGACTTCGCTTAGGGACCATGTTCCCGACGGTGACCTGTCTCAGTAGCCGGGCGAGCATACTTCGGGCGCGCGCATTCATGATGAAAGAAAGACGGAGAGAAAAATACTTGCGTCTGGGCTTTAACATGCTGAGATGCAGCGTAACGAGTCTGCTGAATTCACAAATGTCAAATTTCGCGGGTTACCGTACCGTGCGCTTAGGGCGTGTGATTGAACCAACTTATTCGACACGCGTACTACGGGTGCGGGGGACGTTATCAGGCCCAACACGGTCGTTCAGCAGGTACTGCGGCTTTAGGAGTCGGTCGCGCATAAAAATGTACAGCACGATTTGTCAAGTGGCCGGGGGGTTACGTGATCCGCTGTTATGTTCGAATAACGCACAGGGCTATGACGTAACGACTGATATGGGATACACAGGTGATTTACGTCGCACACCTGGTTTACGCTTGTTGTTGCGCAAACATACTCGCACCGCTTTTCCATAAATCGTTTGTATGTAGGCTGACGGTCGACAAGTATATCCCAATTATCTGCGTGAAGAGAGCGTATAGCAGGATACGCGCAGGCGGGCCGTGGACATCGCTAGAGTGGTTAGTATCTTGGCGTTGCTGGCCCTGCAAGATACTCACGGTTCGGAACCCGGGTCACGGGTCAGAGAATGTACGTACTTAATCAAAGTATGGCGTCAGCGGGTCAGGGGTAAGGGCAGTATAGGTGTGTGCAAGACGTAAAGCAAACACCGAACTAATGAGACTTAACGTACGACAAGCGACTCGAGTATTGTTAGCCATAGCGAATGACAAACGTACAACAAGTAGCGTACAACAATATAGCGTGCAGGGGCAGAACACCGGGAGGGGAGAAGTTCGCGAGGTCCGTGTGCCTGGGTGGCGGCCTATCCTTATTATACTAAGGCGATCCTTGTGCCGAGATATCGGGCATTCATCGGTCGTACCTGTCTTGGTTCCGCCAGCTCCCGTACTGCTGAACGCTTCGGTGCGGTGGGTCTGCGGTTTATGATGCGCTGCGTGCCACGTACCCCGCCTCCGCTGTCTCTAAGTGACGCATTTCTATCTAGTCGTTATTCAACACATTTGCATCGGCTGCAGCTGTCGGCCCGCTCGCTCACTCGGCCTAAGTATGAGCTCGAGCGCAGGCAGCGCTACATCATCTATTATCTATCTATTTATCTAATTAATCTATTTATCCTGATTTATCTATCTATTTATATCTATTTATCCTATCATCTATCTATCTATCTATCTATATCTATTATTTATTTAGTCTATCTATCTATCTATCTATCTATCTCATCTTTTTATCTATGCGCTCTATCCATCTGACCGCTATCTATCGATCTATCTATCTATCTATCTAGTCTATCTACCTACTACTATCTATTTATCTATCTATTCTAGATCCTACATCTATCTATCTATTTATTGTATCTACTGCTACTCTTTAGTAGAACAGTATAATCAAGTTCATCAGCCAGCTGAATTCCGTTTTTGACTTGAATCATGTGCTGGCAGGGCCCGTTTATTTGTTTGCTACAGGGGCACGCTTATTTAATGCTGTTGGCAGGAGCGCTAGTATATTCTCCGTTTTTCGGACACACTCTCATGAATACTGTATTAGATTATTGTTCGTCGTGGCGCTGCCATTTGTTGTGGGTTTGTGTAAAGCGTGCAATCCTATGGCTGAACGGTCAGTTGTACCGCTGACATTTATACGCAGATCGCTTTCTCCGCGTGAAGATATTCAACATACTTTTATTTACGTGTTTAATTTAAAAACTGCGGGAGCAACACTGACAACAAGGTCGTGTATAACTATAGTTATAGTTATTATAACACTTTAGTGATGAAAATGTTTAAAACCAGCATATGGGTGCAACGAAACTTAGTTTCGTAAGCGCATTTTCTACAGTCGGCTACGGCCTAACACGTGACGGCCGATGGCCGTGGCATAGATGCACGGTCGGGCGGACGTGTGGAGTTGGTGATAGAAACCTACGCGCCTGGCCGCGTGCCCTGGTAAAGCGCA
>NW_014577992.1:49468-51417 GCF_000485595.1 Priapulus caudatus
CGCAATTAAAAATACAATCAACCCTGCAATCAGGCAGTGTAGCTAATGCCAACGAGACATAGGCGTTGTATAATTTGAGGTGATACCCCAGCTCCTGAGTTCGAAGCGTAGTACGCGTCGGCAGTGGCAATGCGTTTGCCATGTTTAACCGCTCGCAACTAAGTCATCGTATGCGACACTCTAAGTCGTATTTCTGTACATCTCCCGTGTGACAGTACTGTTTCGTATCAGCTGAGTGCCTCTACCAGCCTCCGACGCCGGCCAGAGCATAGTATACGCCCAAATATAAGGGACTTCCTTAGGGACCATGGTCCGACGGTCTCTAAGATACGGAGGCATCTCGGCGCCGCATTCATGATGAAAGAAAGACGGGAGAGAAAAATACTTCGTCTCGCCTTTACATGCTGAATGCAGCGTAACGATCTGCTGATTCACAATGTCAAATTCGCGTACCTGTACCTGCGCCTTAGGGTGTGATTGACAACTTATCGACACGCGTACCGGGTGGGGGGACGTTATCAGCAAGCACTCGTTCAGCAGGTACTGCGCTTTAGTGGTCGGTCGCGCATAAAATGTAACACGATTAGTACACCGGGCGGTTACGTCCGCTGTTATGTTTCGGAATAACGCCACAGGGCATGACGTAACCACTGATATGGGATATACAGGTGATTTAACGTCGCACACATGTTTACGCTTGCGCAAACATACTCGCAGCGCGCTTTCATCCGGTTGTATGTAGCTGACTCGACCAAGTGATATCCCAATATATTCCTGCGTAAAACTATAATACGCAGCGGCCGTGATCGTATAGTGGTTAGTATCTTGCGTTGTGGCCGCAATAACCCAGGTTCGAACCCTGGTCACGGCACCAAATGTAACCTTGTACTTAATCAAAGTATGCAGCGGGTAGGGGTAAAGGGTAGTAGTTGTGCAAGACGTAAAGCAAACACGAACTAATAGCGTAACGTACCACAAGCGACTGTATTGTTAGCCATAGCGAATGACAACCGTACAACAAGTAGCGTACAACAAGTATAGCGTGGCAGGGCAGAACACCGGGAGGGAGAGTTCCGAGTTCCCTGTGCCTGCGTGCGGCTATCCTTATATACTAAGGCGATCCTTGTGCCCGACATCCGGGCATTATCTCGTCACCTCTTGGGTTTCGCCAGGCTCCCGTACTGCTGAACGCTTCGTGCGTGGGCTGCGGTTTATGATGCGGCGTGCCACGTACCCCGCTCTCCGCTCTCCACTCTCTAAGTGACCATTCTATCTAGTCAGTTATTCAACACCTTTTGCATCGCTGCCAGCTGTCGCCCGCTCCGCTCACTCGGCCTAAGTAATGAGCTCGAGCGCAGCAGCGCTACATATCTATATATCTATCTATCTATCTATCTATCTATTTATCTATCTATTTATTTATCTATTTATCTATCTATCTATCTATCTATTTATCTATCTATCTTTTCATCTATCGCTCTATCCATCTACCTATCTATCGATCGATCTATCTATCTATCTATCTATCTATCTATCTATCTATCTATCTATCTATCTATCTATCTATCTATCTATCTATTTATTTATCTACTGTATCTTTAGTAACAGTAAATCAAGTCATCGCCAGCTGAATCCTGTTTTGACTTGAATCATGTTGCTGCAGTGGCCCGTTTATTTGTTGCTACAGGGGCGCGCTTATTAAATGCTGGTGCAGGGGCTAGTATATTTCGCACCCGGCAGTTAGAGCTCTAAGAACTCCTCTCCCGCCAGGCGCGGCGGGGCTAATGAGAGGAATCTGGTGTTTCCGCGGAGCGAACACCTTTCGGGCGTCCACGTCTGATAGAGTAAGCCCTGCACTACTCTCCTAGTACGTGCCCATCGCTCTCAGTACCTTTTTTCCCTCCCAAGACTCAATCGGCCAGACAGAGTACGCGGGGGCTGGTCCCACT
>NW_014577992.1:54213-63124 GCF_000485595.1 Priapulus caudatus
TATCTATCTATCTATCTATCTATCTATCTATTTATTTATCTACTGTATCTTTAGTAACAGTAAATCAAGTCATCGCCAGCTGAATCCTGTTTTGACTTGAATCATGTTGCTGCAGTGGCCCGTTTATTTGTTGCTACAGGGGCGCGCTTATTTAATGCTGGTGCAGGCGCTAGTATATTTCTCCGGTTTTTCGGACACACTCTCATGAATATGTATTAGATTATTGTTCGTCGTGGGCGCTGCCATTGTTGTGGGTTGTGTGTAAAGCGTGCAATCCTATGGCTGGAACGTCAGTTTACGCGCTGACATTTATACGCATCGTTTCTCGCGCGTGAAGTAGTTCAAAATATTTTATTTACGTTTATTTAAAAAACTGCGGGGAGCAACACTGACAACAAGTCGTTATAACCTATAGTTTAGTATTATAACACTTTAGTGATGAAAATGTTTAAACCAGCATATGGGTGCAACGAAACTTATTTTTCTAAGCGCATTTTCTACAGTCGGCTACGGCCTAACACGTGACGGACGTGGCCGTGGCATAATGCACGGGGCGGACGTGTGGAGTGTGGTGATAGAAACCTACGCGCCTGGCCCGTGCTGGGAGACGCCACGTACTCCTGCTTCAGCTGGCGGACCCGCCGGATGGTTGGATCCTCCTCTTGCCATTGCTGCACTCGCTTCGTCATCCAGCAACAGATGGTTTTATCGGCAAGGCCTCGGGCTCGTGGCTGCACCCGTTGTCGAACGAGGGCTTGAGGCACTCGTCCCCTAGGCCTCTGCACTACCCGGATGGCCGGCCACTTCTTACACAGATGCCCGGGCCCAATGGCCATGCGCCCCACAGCGGAAACACTCCCCGCTTCCGGATGCCTCATCATCTCGCCTCGGTGTCGGCCGTGGAACTCCAGAGGATTGGGGTCGAGCCCCGAGTTCCTCCCGGACTAAATCCCGCACCAGCTGTGTGAGATTGCGGAGGTCTTTGTCCTCTCACTCGCCGCGGCTGGCAAGTGTCTCCCTTGCGTCGGCGTCTCTGGACACTGCACTCGGGACTCCGGGGTGCTGACTACCACCCGTACGTCCGGTCTGCGGGATACTGATAGCCTGGCCGAGCGCATGATAGATTCATACTGGTCGGCTGCCCGTGCTGCGCCTTCCGCTATGCCGTCGTCGTTTCCCATGATGTAAACTTTCTGGGCCCCTTCGGTGATGTAACGGAGGAGATGCCAACGGGCCCGACGGCTGCATTCCACACGGCTTATGCCTACCTCGGCCCGGCTGACGAGCATGTTGAGCTCCCTGGCGAATTCCAACCACGTCTCACCATGATGCTCTCTCCGCTCATCCAAACGGAGTTGGCGCTCCAGTTCTGACCCCAACGGCTGCAGACGTTCCTGTAGCGCTTGCCTGATGTACTCCTCGGTGGCCCGGGACTGCATTCGAACAATACTGCCGACGCCGGATAATCGAGGGCGCCGGCCAACTGCGCAGCCCTCTCGCTGGGGTTCCACTTATTGTGGTGAGCGACGACATCGAATTGGCCAAGGAACGCTTCCAGCGGCACGTCCCCTCTGCCGTTGTAGATGCGTACCTTCAGGCGTTCCCTTTGCTGCGGAGCCGGTGTGCTGATCGCTTTCCACTCCGGTGTCGTTGGCGTCCGGTCCGCTGGTAGCTGAGGAGCCGGGCTCAATTCGGTCGCTCCATAATCAGGTAGGTATACCCAATGTCCAGTCCCCGTTTGACTCGGAAGCTGACGTTCCTGCTTCCAACAGGAAGGGGGGTGCCAACGACCGGCAAAGGAACGGCGGCCGTTTCTTCAGGAGGTCTAGCACCACGTTCCGCTACAGGTGACGCCGGACGACGGGGCAACGAAGTTGCTCTCCGCGCTCCCCGACCTCTCACTTGCTTTGCGCGGGTAGCCATGGGCATAAGTCCAGCTTTGTCCCAGGCTATGGGGTGGTGTACTAGCCACCGTTCCCCCCGACCTACGTAAGGTATGGGTAAGCTGACGGCGATGCCAACAAGCAAACCCCAGGAACGATACGCAACTCGAGTTACAATTTCTCCGTTTTTCGGACACACTTTCATGAATATGTATTAGATTATTGTTCGTCGTGGGCGCTGCCATTGTTGTGGGTGTGTGTGAACGGTGCAATCCTATTGACTGGAATTTCAGTTTACGCGCTGACATTCATACGCATCGTTTCTCCGCGGGTAAAGTAGTTCAAATATTTTATTTACGTTTATTTAAAAAACTGCGGGGATGCAACACTGACAACAAGTCGTTATAACTATAGTTTAGTATTATAAACACTTTAGTGATGAAAATGTTTAAACCCAGCATGGGTGCAACGAAACTTATTTTCTAAGCTCATTTTCTGCAGTCGGGCTACGGCCTAACACGTGACGGACGTGGCGTGGCATAATGCACGGGGCGGACGTGTGGAGTGTAGGATAGAAACCTACGCGCTAGGGCCCGTGCCTGAGAGCGCGCCTGGTCATCCATCATTCAGCAGTTGATTCGTGCCTGCCTGCACTACAACATAAACGATGTGTCTGTCTTCGCACTGCATGGCCCGCCCTACAGACGCTGCTCTCCCAAACATACCCGCGTGATGTTTTAACGTGGCGCTCTCCCGCTCTTCTCCTCTATCACTAGTAATAACACGTGAGCACGTGTTTGACCTGGCTTAAGGCCTTCACTGCGTCCTCAGTATGATATATACTATGTCATTACCATGCACGGAATCGGTGGAGGGTCATGCATCATTCCCACCCCCATTCAACCTACATCATTCCCTTCTCCATTCAACCTACCACCTTTCTCTCTCCCATTCAACCTACTTCCTGTCTTCTTCAATTCAACCTACTTCCTTTCTTCCTCCATTCAACCTACCCCTTCCCTTCCCAATTGAACCTATCGCCCCCCCCCCCGCATAAAACCTACCTCCCATCCTCCACTATTCAACCTACCTCCTCCAACCTTGTTTGTGTCTAATTGTATATTGTTTATAGTTGTAACAACTTTGGTGTATTTATCCACACACTAAATACATGGCTGGAGAATGCAAACTTACTATAACATAACTCTATGTGCGTATAAAGCTTAACGCGACCCTCGGCACGTCTAGCATTTGATAGCAGTGACGTGCAACTTGTCAGCTTCAGCTAAACACCGCTTTGCTTATTGACCGATTAATCCATGATTTTATTTAGTAATCAAAGAAAACACACCGGTGAGAATAACGTAGTACAAGTAAGAATCACGACATAGCTCTGTGTGTGATGAAATAACACATGAAACTAATAAAGCGAATAACAGAGTCGGCGATTCATCCATGGAAACAAGCTTTACACAAATAGCTCACTAGGGGGCAGCATGTGTATGAGCATCTTCAGATCATCAGTAATGCTGAGAGGGTCTATGTCCCCCAGGGTACTGCCGCAACGTACCCTGGGTACGGTCCGGTATACCGGAACGTACTCTGGTACTATCTAATATGCCGGACCGTACCTCGCCTACTCCACTAACGAGTCTAGGGAGTCGCCTACGCTTACTACCTAAGCCTAAGCCTAACCCTAACCCTAACCTTAACCCTAACTCTAACCATATCGAATAGTTACCAGGGTATGTTCCGGCAGTACCCTGGGGGGCATAGACCCTATGAGCATCAGTAATAGCGGCTTCATTTCATCCTAGCTGAGCGAGCCAGATTCACACCGAGCACGCACACGCTCGTTACATCCTACATCTACAGCTCACAGCGTCTGACATCAAAAGAAAATAACGTAATTATCCACTATCCTCGATAGCTGCCTACAACCGGAAAAATGGGTTATCCTGGTTAATTGTCTACAACCGAAAGAAATTACTTATCCTGGATTGTAATGTCGAACGGGAAGGCAATTAGTTATACCTGATTGCTGCCTGGAAACGGAAAGAAATGTGTTATCCTAGATCATAGTCTATAACCGGAAACAAATTCGTTATCCTGGACAGTTGTTTAGAACTCGCTGGGAATACTGTCTCCGGGATAGTGAAGCTGTTACCTGTTAAAGTTCCTCACCAGCAGACAGGCTCTGTTCAAACTGTCATCCTCCACCAGGCGGAGGCACAATCGCGCCAAAATTCGATACTCTGAGAATTAGAGATGGAGAACACAAATGAATAAAATCGATTGGTCAATCAATAATAATCCATTTTAATAATAACATAATAATATTGATAACAGTGATGATGACGGTAAGACGTTTACGCATGCGCACACACACACACACACACACACACACACCGCAATTAAAAATACAATCAACCCTGCATCAGGCAGTGCATAGCTAATAGCCAACGAGACATAGGCGTTTGATATAATTTGAGGTGATACCCCAGTCCGTGAGTCGAAGCGTAGTACGCTGTCAGGCAGTGGCAATGCGTTTGCCATGTTTTTAACCGCTCGCACTAGAGTCATCGTATGCCGACACTCATAAGTCGTATTTCTGTACACATCTCCCGTGTGACAGTACTGTTTCGGTATCAGCTGACGTGCCTCTACCAGCCTCCGACGCCGGGCCGAGCCATCAGGTATCGCCCAAATATAAGCGGCTTCCTTAGGGAAACCATGGTCCGGACGGTCTCTAAGATACGGAGGCATCTCGGCGACGCATTCATTGATGAAAGAAAGACGGAAGAGAAAAAAATACTTGTCTCGCCTTTTACATGCTGAATGCAGGACGTAAACGATCTGCTGATTCACAATGTCAAATTCGGTACCTGTACCTGCCGCCTTTAGGCTGTGAAGCTGACAAACTTTCGACAGCGAGACGGGTGGGGGACGTTATCAGCCAACATCGTTCAGCAGGTACTGCGCCTTTAGGAGTCGGTCGCGCCATAAAATGGTAACACGATGAGCTACACGGGGGTTACGTCGCTGGGTATGTTTCGGGATAAACGACGCACAGGCATGACGTAAACCACTGACTATGGTGGATACACAGGTGATTTAACGTCGCAAACTGTTTACGCTTGCGCAACCTACTCGCCAGCGCGCCTTATCGGTGGTATGTAGCTGACTCGACCAAGATTCCATATCTTTCCTGGTAAACTATACTACGCAAGCCGGCCGTGATCGATATTAGTGTTGAGTATGCTTGCGTTGTGGCCGCCAATAACCCAGGTTCGAAACCCTGGTTCACGGCACCCAAATGTAACCTCTGCTACTAATCAAAGTATGCAGCGGGTAGGGGTAAACGAGCGTAGTTAAGTTTGGCAAGACGCTAAGCAAACGAACTATAGCGTAAGCGTTACCACAAGCGACTGTATTGTTAGCCCATAGCGAATGACAAAACGTACAACAAGGTGCGTACAACAAGTACTAGCGTGTGGCAGGGCAGAACACCGGGAGGAGAGTTCCGAGGTTCCCTGGTAGCACTGGCGTGCCGGCATATCCTTTTATATACTAAGGCGATCCTTGGTGCGAGATCGGGCATTTATCTCGTCACCTCTTGGGTTTTCGCCAGGCTCCCGTACTGGCCTGAACGCTTCGGGCGTGGGCTGCGGTTTATGATGCGGGTGCCGCGTACCCGCTCTCCGCTCTCTAAGTGACCAATTTCTATCAGTCTTTATTCAACACATTTTGCATCGCTTGCCAGCATGTCGCCCGCTCCGCTGTCACTCGGCCTAAGTAATGAGCTCTGAGCCGCTTGCGCAGCGTCACATATCTATATATCTATCTAAATTTATCTATCTATCTATTTATTATTTATCTATCTATTTTATCTAATCTATCTTCTATCTATCTATCGTATCTATCTATCTAGCTATCTATTTATTATTATATCTATCTATCTATCTATCTATCTATCTATCTTATCTATCGTCTATCATTACCTATCTATATCTATCTAATCTATCTATCTATCTATCTCCTATCTATATTATATTCATATCTATCTATACTATCTATCTATTTATTTTCTACTGTATCTTTAGTAAGCAGTAAATCAAGTCATCGCCAGCTGAATCCTGTTTTGACTTGGAAATCATGTTTGCTGCAGTGGCCGCGTTTATTTGTTGGCTACAGTGGCGAGCGCTTATTATTAAGTGCTGTGCAGGGCTAGTATATTTTCATCCGTTTTTCGAAACACACTCTCATGAATATGTAGTAGATATTGTTCGTCGTCGGGGCGCTGCGCCACATGTTGTGGGTGTGGTAAACGGCTGCAACTATTGGCTGGAGTCAGTTTACGCGCTGACTATTATACGCATCGTTTCTCGCGTCGCGGGTAAAGTAGTTCACACATATTTTATTTATTCGTTTATTTAAAAAACTGCGTGGAGTGCAACACTGACAACAAGTCGTTATAACTATAGTTTATATTATAAACACTTTAGTGATGAAAATGATTAAACCCAGCTATGGGTGCAACGAAAACTTATTTTCTAAGCGCTAATTTCTCAGTCGGCTACGGCTCTAACCAACGGAGGGACGCTGTGCCGTGGCTAAATGCCACGCGGGCGGCGACGTGTGGCAGTGTAGGATAGAACTACGACGCCTAGGGCCCGGTGCCTGACGAGACGCGGCCCTTGGTTCATCCTATCATTCAGCAGTTGATTCGTTGCCTGCCAGGCTCGAAGCCGGGGCGCGGCCGGCGGCGACGGGGCGTGCGCGTTTCACTAACGTCCGCTAAGTTATCGTAGTCTTCCGTTCGCTCAGTTTAGCCCGACGGAGGCATTAACGCGAGAACTTAGCGAACGAGGACAACTCCTGTTCCACGAACGCACTCGCTTATTGCCCTCGCTAAATAAGCGGAGGAAGCATCAAGTCAGCTGGACCAGATAACTACAAACTGTGTTGCAGTGCTAGTTACGTTCTTCATATACATAGCAACAGCGACGGTGAGAGATAGCTCTTTAGAACTAACGTCTATGCAGCAGAGCAGGAGAGTGTTGTGTTGTGTGTGTGTGTGTGTGTGTGTCCTGTCGCGCACGCAGGCGCGTGTGGGTTGTGTGCGTGTGCGTGTCGTGATCGGTGCTGTAATGTGTGGTGATGTGTGTGTCTCTGTCTCTCTCTCTCTATCTGTGTGATTGTGTGCGATGTGTGTTGTTGCCTGTCGCTGTGTGGCAGTGTGTGTGGGTGTGTGGCTCACCGTGGCCGTGTTGTGCGTGCGCTGCGTGTGCTGTGATACGTGTTACGTGTGTGTGTGTGCTGTGTGTGTGTGCTGTGTGTGTGGATGTGTCGTGTGTTCTCTATCTCTCTCTCCTGTGTAGTCTCTGTGTGTGTGTGTGTGTGCTGTTGTGTGATGTGCTGTGTGTGAGTGTGAGTGTTGTGTGTTTGTGTTCGTGTGTGTGAGTGTTGTCGTGTGTGTTGCGATTGGTGTGTATGTAGTTGTATGTGGTGGTGGTGTTCTATGGTGCTGTGTGTATGTATGTGTGTTGAGTGTGTACACGCCACACAATGTACGTTCACAGCAATGCACGCACCACGCATGCACACATTGCACGCACGTATAGATTACTGCAACGCACGCACGCCCGCACCACACACAGCACACACACCACACCCACACACACCAGCCACACAAACAAAACACAAACCTTAACACACACCACACACACACACACACACACACACACAACACACACACACACACACACACACATAAACACTTACAACCACACGCCGCGCGCGCCACAACGCACACACTCATGGCCTTTAGACCTGATCCCGAAAAGTCAATACTAACGGAATCCAAAACTCCTGATTGGTTGGGTTGAGGAAATCACACACCCTCTTCATGGCTTTCCTCTGGGAAGTTCAGCTTTGCCTCGCCTAGCAGGTTGGTCGCCGTGGCGTGAGGACAGAGACAGTTGATCCTCACCCCGTAGCCAGACTGTGCGGCCGACCCGTCTTGCTGTATGAAGTAAACGTAAAGCTCGAACGATGGAAAAAGCGGTATATTACACGATAATTACTGATATCACACTGAAAATCCACTGAGAATTTACTGAGAATTCACGCTATGCATGCAACCTTACCAATGCCATCGCACGCGAGAATCCTACAACTTCATACTTCGTTGCCGTGTAAGCGGAAAAATTCCAAAACGGTCTCAAACCTACAATTGCATAACTTTGCACATTATCTTGCCTTAAATAAATAAATACTGAAATAAGTTCTATATATATATGTATTATATATGTACTATAGTATATATATATTATTATGTATATATTATATAATATATATACATGTATTATAATATACGTATGCGTGCTGCAGGTAAATGCCGTGCAGCTTCGTGTGTGAGAGGTGCCGTGCTGCGTGTGTGATTGTGTGGGTGTGATGCTGTGTGTGTTGCGTGTGCTGTTTCGTGTGTGTTCTGTGTGCTGTGTGTGTGTTGTTCTGATATTGTGTGTGTTTGTGTGTGTGTGTTATGTGTGTGTGCTGTTTGTGTGTGTAGTGTGTGGTGTGTGTGTGTGTGTGTGTGTATGTGTGTGCAACTCCCGTGCGCGCGTTTACGCGGGCGTGCGTGCTACGCTGTACGTGTATGTGTATCGTGTCGTGTACCGTACATGCACGTGTGCGCCGTGCGTGCGTATGTCTGTGGTGGTGGGTGCGTGTGACTGACACTCGCTGCCTTGTATTCCTACCTGAGATAAGATGCTGTGTTAATATGACGCCTCGTTGCTCACCGTTACCACTTGCTCATGTATTCAACGCGAGCTGAGCTGCCTGTGATGACGTCCATCTTAGAGGTTAAAGCAGGCGTTCGAATTATATTATATTATTTATATATATATATATATTATATATATATATATATATATATATGCGGTGAGCTATCCGGCTAAAATAGAAAAGGAGAGCTGGTGAGAGAGAAAGAGAGAGGAGAGAGGCATAATGATCTAAGAGAA
>NW_014577992.1:63149-71914 GCF_000485595.1 Priapulus caudatus
ACACACACACACACACACTCACACACACACACACACACACACCACACACACCAACACACACCACACACGACACACCACTCTACATCACACACACAAAATTATACACACACAAAACACTTACTAACACAAGCACACACCTACAAACACACCACACACACCACACAAACACACACCACACACACACACACACGCCACACACACACGCACACATACACACAAACACACACACACACACACCACACACCACACACAAACACACACACACCACACACACGACACACAACACGCAGCGCACGGCACGCACCACATGACCTACACAAGAGACATAATATATAGCAGACACACACACACACAAACACTTACACACACACACACACACACACCCACACACCACACACACACACACACACACACACCACACACACACACACCACACAACACACACACACACACCAAACACTTTACACACACACACTCTACACACAGCACACACACACACACCACACACAACACCATACATAACACACAAACACTTACACACAGCACACTCACACGACACACACACACAGCACACACACCACTACCCACAGCGACACGACACACAGCATATTACTACCACACAGCAACACGGGTACACGACCACAAACACTTTACACACACGACGCACAACACACACACACACCACACAGCACGGCAAACACTTAGCACACATCACACACCCACACACGCCACACATTCACACACACACCACACACAACAGCACACCACACATAAACACCACTTACACCGCGCGCGCGCCCACACACGCAACACACACACAACACACTTACACCACACACACCACACACACACACACACACAGCACACACACACACACATCACTACACCACACACACACACACACACACACACACACACATACACACACACATACACCCCCCCCCCACCACACACAACACATAAAACACTTACACACACGCGGCCCGCGCGCACAGACACAACGCACCACACTCATGGATTTTAGACCAGATCCGGAAAAGTCAATACTAACGGAATCCAAAACTCCTGATTGGTTGGGCTGTAGAAATCGAGCACCCTCTTCATGGCTTCCTCTGGGAAGTTCAGCTTCGCCTCGCCTAACCGGTTGGTCGCCGTGGCGTGAGGGCAGAGACAGTTGATCCTCACCCCGTAGCCAGACTGTGCGCCGACCCGTCTTGCTGTATGAAGTAAACGTAAACTAGGACGATGGAAGAAGCGGTATATTACACGATAATTACTGATATCACACTGAAAATCCACTGAGAATTTACTGAGAATTCACGCTATGCATGCAATCTTACCAATGCCATCGCACGCGAGAATCCTATAACTCCATGCTTCGTTGCCGTGTAAGCGGAAAAATTCCAAAACGGTCTCAACCCTGCAATTGCATAACTTTGCACATTACCTTGCCTTAAATAAATAAGTAGATAAATACGTTTATATATATATATATATGTATATATGTATATATATATATATATATTATATATATACGTGTGCGTGTGCAGGTAATGCGTGCAGTGTGTGTGTGAGTGTGTGTTGTGTGGTGTGTGTGCTGTGTTTGTTGTTTTTGTGTGTTTGTAGTGTGTGATGTGTGGTGCGTGCGTGTCTGGTGTGTGTGTGTGTGTGTGCCGTGGTGCGTGTGTGCGTGTGTTGTGTGTGTGTGCCTGTGTGTGGTTGTGTGTGTGGTGGTGTTTGCTGATTAGTGCATGTTGATTTGTGCGTGTTTGTGTGTGTGTTTGTGTGTGTGTTGTGTGTGAATGTGAAGTGTGTTGTGTGTTTGATGTGTGTGTGTGTCGTGTGTGGTGTGGGGGTGTGTGTGCTATGATAAGTTGTGCGTCCTACACTGTGTGTGTGTGTGTGTTGTGTTGTTGTGTTGTGTTGTTTGTGTGTAGTGTGTGTGCCTGTGCGGTGTGGGATGCCGTGTGTGTGTGCTGTTGGGTATGCCACGGACCATCGCGTGAGGGGTCATATCTCATTCCTTCCTCCATTCAAACCTACCTCCTTTCATCAAAGTCTAGCCCATGTTGAAAGATACTGGCTAGATCTAACCATTGACATTTAGTGGAAAATCTCGGCCAATTGAGTTTATACATTTCGTCAATAAATAAATGAATCATTTTATTTACTCCGTAAAATATTTCTCAGATTGTAGTCGAATTTAAATTTGTAAATGTTTATATAAATTAAATTACTCGAGGAAACATAAGCACATTCATTCATCTAATTTATTAAATTGCATTTATTACTATACATTCATCAATATAATTAACCATGCTAATTTAAATCATTAATTTAGTGCA
Organism: Priapulus caudatus; assembly: GCF_000485595.1. Classification (NCBI taxonomy): domain Eukaryota; kingdom Metazoa; phylum Priapulida; class Priapulimorpha; order Priapulimorphida; family Priapulidae; genus Priapulus; species Priapulus caudatus. Next base: position 65,495 of record NW_014577992.1, read on the forward strand.
TTATTTATTGGAAAAGTCAATTCACATTTATTTTTATTTATGCCAGTTACAAACGATATTCAGTTGAGACGAAACGAATTCAGGGAACAAATCATGTTCGAAACGTTTAACGTTATATCTGGCAGTCCGCCGACCAGTTTTTTTGTGGGCGAAGCTGGCGACGAATGGTAATACGCTATCGGGGTCGTTAATTTATCGGCTGCCTTAGGAGCCGCATTGATTCGCCCAGCAAACACCACACACCGTGTAATACCCGCGTGAGATATGAATTTCTGTATTCATGTATCTACCAGTAATAGCGGCTTCATTTCATCCTAGAGGAGCGAGCCAGCATTCACACCGAGCACGCACACGCTTGTTACATCCTACATCTACAGCTCACAGCGTCTGACACTTGGTGAGCACGTAACCTATCCCTATTCATTGTCTAAAACTAGACCGAAAATAGCCTATCTAGCTGGTGAGTTGTATAGCATTAGGTAGAAATATGTTCTTTAATAGTCATCTGTAACGGCAAGATAAGCTTTCTCTTACCTTGATATTGTCTAAGAACCGGAAGTGGTTATCCTGGATAGCTGCCTAAAATTGGTAAGAAAGGTGTTGTCTCCGGGATTAGTGGAGCGTCTCCCCGTCTGTCTTCCTCACCAACAGACAGGCTCCGTTTAAACTCTTCATCCTCCACAGGCCGAGGCCACGATCGCGCACATCCTGCCTGCTGAGAATTAGAAGTAGAAATAAATTAAAAAATATAATAAGCAAATGACTTCTTCTATCTACTACTACTACTACTACTACTACTACTGACTACTATACTACTACTACTCTACTACTACTACTTACTACTACATATTTTGCTGCTGCTACTGACTACTACTACTTACTTAACTGCTGCTGCCTACTACTACTACTACTACTACTACTTATACTACTACTACTCTTACTTACTACTACTAGCTACTACTACTACTATTTACTACTTACAACTACGTACTACTACCACTTTCTACAACTACTACCACTACTACTGCCTCGACCACTTATATACGACTACTATCACAACCACACCTACTACACTACTACTACCGCTACCTCGTACACTACTGCTACCATCTACACTACCACTACCACGCCCTTACTAGCTACCACACCTGATTTACCACTACCACGCCTACTACCACTCACTACTACGACTATACTCGACTACGTAACTACTACATGCCAGATAGTTCACTGCTCCACGCCCGCTACGATTCTGCTGCTTTGTGCCTCCTGCTGCTGCTGCTGCTCTGCCTGCTGCTTGCTGCTGCTGCTGCTGCTCCCTGCTGCTGCTGCTCTCCTGGCGGGCCTGCCTGCTCCTGCTGCTGCTGCTGCCTGCTGCTGCTGCTCCTGCTTGCTGCCTGCTTGCTGCTGCTCCTGCTGCTAGGCCTGCTCTCCTGCTGGCTGCTGCTGCCTGCTGCTCCTCCTGCTTGCTGCTGTCCTGCTGCTGCTTGCTGCTGCTCGCTGCTCCTGGCTGGCTGCTTGCTGCCTGCTGCTGCTGATTTTGATTGATATTGCTGCTGCTGCTTACTACTCTGCCTTGCTGATGATGATATTGCTTGCTGCTACTACTACTACTAGAGCAGCTGCTCTCTTTCTCTTTAGCAATGGAAATATACTGGCTGCTACTGTACTCACGAAAATCCAACAATCTCTCGCTGCTCGACTTTAGCGAATCAATCGCTCTCTTTTCAGCTTTTCGTTCGTCCGCAAAGTTGTATTTCACTTCGTCATGTATGGGCGTTGGCGAGACGGCGGGACAGAGGCAGTTGATCCTGACTCCGTAGCCGGGCCGTAAGACTGACTCGTCATGCTGTAACGACGTGCATGAGGGAGGGAGCCTTCACTATAGTTGTATACGGTATACACGCATACCTTCCCCGCTCTCACCCCGGGAGTGATCGATCAACGGGGAAGGGTTCATAGCACATCTTCATATAGCGGGGAGGGTGAGGTGAGGATGCTGTTAAAACAATGTACATCTCACCTTGGCCATGGCGCGCGAGAATGCAATGACTCCGGATTTTGTTGCCACGTATGCAGGCACATGCCACATCGGTTTTAGCCCTGCAACATACAGAATCGTGAACACACGCATATACTATTGATCGATTTAAAAAAACGTTCCGACTTTGCCGTTTGACTGTGGCCAAAAAGACAATTTTCAGATACTTTCAGAAACATCAAGTTGCGACCTTTAATGTTGATTATCTGACAACGAGATTGGGATATATACAGCCAGACAGACAGACAGACAGACAGACATGCAGAGAGAGAGAGAGAGAGAGAGAGAGAGAGAGAGAGAGATAGCACATAGAATAACAGAATTCAAGGCGACACTATGTACATCTGTAGGGTGTCGGAATACGGAATGTTCCACCAAGGACGGGGTCAGACAGGTGACGTCATAGGTCTCGGGATTTCCTTTCCGGTTTACAAACCAGGTTAATGCTGATCATGCGCTGAACATTTGTTTCGTCTGCGATTCCTGCGTTGTTCATGACGATATCTAGACGGCCGTACACGTCTTTTGTCTTCTTAAAGGCGTCTGTAGGAAGTATGGAATGTACGAATGCATCTTCTTCGCGCATGAAATATGCAAATGCGTTAGCAATAGAATCATGAACGCTGAAGGAACAAAGAATATACGTGTGTATACTTCGCGAACCAACAATTTAATGTTAAATACGATTCCTTACCTCAGCTTGACGTTCACGTCAGGTTCGGCACATGATACGTCCCTGCTGGTTGCCACGTCGACTCCCTCATGCTACCGTGTCTTCGCGGGAGATGCTCCTCCGGAATGGCGGCTTCCCGGAAGCGACCAAAGTTTCCGAGCATAGGCCCCACATAGGGCTTGAGGTCGTCGACCGCTACCACACTAGGTGGGTCAGTCTCATGAGCCTGCACCCAGCGAAGCGTTCCTCGCTCCCGTGTTACCAGGAGCGGACCTTGCCAGGGAGTGCCCAGCTTCCCAGACTCAGGCACGTAGTATTGCCACACCCAGGTTCCCGGCGGAAAGGCCGCCGGTTTGACACGTTTGTCATAATTCCGTTTCTGCCTCTCCGCCGCTCTTCCCAATTGCGTACGCGCGTGCTGATGCGCCGCACGAATAGACTGTCTCACCCAATCAACATACTCCACCGGACAAGCCGGATATTCCAGTCCCGGTAAGCAGTTGAACATGAGGTCCACCGGCGATCCGACCTCACGACCGAACATCATGAGGGTTGGACTCACCCCCGTACTCTCCTGAGGTGTACTACGGTAAGCTGCCATCACGAAAAGGAGGTGCACATCCCAGTCGTTTTTCTGCGCGTTTCCGACCTTTGCCAGCATATTCAGAACGGTACGGTTAAGTCTCTCGACTAGCCCGTCCGACTGCGGATGGTACGGCGTCGTGCGGGTCTTGTCAATTTCGAGGAGCTTGCAGATCTCCGTAAACCTCGGTCCACTCTGATAGAGAACCCCATGCGTACTTCTAGACCGTCCCAATAAGCTCTCAGGTACCTTTCCCTCCCACAGACTATCGCCACACATAGTAACGGGGGCTTGGTCACGGTACTCCCTTCAGCTTGCGGAGCCTCGGATGGGTTGGATCCTCCTCTTGCCATTGGTGCATTCGTCGCTCTCGTCCACGACAGCCAACCAGATGTTTATCGGTCAAGGCCTCAGCGGCTCGTGCTCAAGCTCCGGTGTCTGAACGAAGGCCTTGAGGCACTCGTCCCCCTAGGTCCATCTTGCTACTACCGGATGCCGGCCGACTTACTACACAGAGCCTCGGGCCAATTGCCCATTGCCCGCGCACAGGCGGAAACCATTCTCGCCTCTTTACGGATGCCTCAATCAATTCTAGTCCTCGGTGTGGCCGTTGGAACTCCTAAGAGGATGGGTCGAGCCCTCGAGTTCCTCCCGGACTAAATCCCGCACGGTCAGCTGTGTGAGATTGCGGAGTCTGTGTCCATCTCACTCGCCGCTGCTACAAGTGTCTCCCCTCTGCGTTCGGCGTTCCTCTGGACACGCACTCGGATTCCGGGTGCTGACTACCACCCGTACGTCCGGTCTCTGATACCGATAGCCTGCCGACGCATCGATAGATTCATATCTGTCGCTGTCCCGTGCTGCGCCTTCCGCTAATGCCGCGTCTTCCCATTGATGTAAACTTTCGGCCCCTCTTCGGTGATTTAACGGAGGAATCCAACGGCCCGACGGCTGCATTCCACACGGCTTATGCCTACCTCGCCTGGCTGACTGAAGCATGTTGAGCCCTTGCGAATTCAACCACGTCTCACCATGTAGCTCTTCTCGCGCTCACAAAAGCGGAGTTTGGCGCTTCGCAGTTTCTGAACCCCAACGTGCACGACGTTCCTGTAGCGCTTTGCCTGATGTAGCTCTTCTTCTCGGTGGCCCCGGACCCTGCAGTTCGAAACAATACTGCCGACGCCGATAATCGATGGGCGCCGGCCAATCTGCGCAGCCCCTCTCGCTGGGGTTCCACTTATTGGTGAGGGTGCGACGACATTCGAATTGGCCAAGGAACGCCTTCCACGGCATGTCCCCTCTTGCCGTTGTAGATGCGTACCTTCATGCGTTCCCTTTGCTGCGGAGCCGGTGTCTGACTCGCTTTCCACTCCGGTTCGTTGGCGTCCGGTCCGCTGGTAGCTGAGGAAGCCGGCTCGAATTCGTCGCTCCTAATCAGGTAGGATATCCCAATGTCCAGTCCCCGTTGACCTCGAAGCTGACGTCCTGCTCCAACAGGAAGGGGGTGCCAACGACCGGCAAAGAACGGCGGCCGTTTCTTCAGGAGGTCTAGCACCACGTCCGCTACAGGTGACGCCGGACGGGAGCGGGGCAACGAAGTTGTCTCTCCGCGCTCACCCGTACCTCTTCACTGCTTTGCGCGGGTAGCCATGGCATTTAAGTCCAGCATTTGTCCCCAGCATGGGTGGTGTATCTAGCCACCGTTCCATTATAGAGTCTTGATCCCGAGAGACCACTACCCTACGGTAAGTTATGGGTAAAGCTGACGCGATGCAACATAGCAAACCCCAGGAACCGATCACGCAAACTCGAGTAACCCGTGCACGAGCAAAACGTGAGGTGTGGGTAGAGCTGATGGCGGGGCCAACAATTAAACCAGTGAAGACACGTTAGGTGACTTAGGCTAATCCTATAACTACTGGGCAGCGTTGCCTTTGGACTCTCGGGACGTGTTAAACCGTGCTACCGAGTGTACAATCCTGGTCACGGCACCAGTGTAACGTTTTTCCCCCCGTCACGCGGACCTTCCCCACTTGTTCGATCCACTGATTGTACAAGTCACAACAAGAAAGAACAACACAACTCAGTAAATGAACAGTGTTTACGCCGGGAATAGGCCCGGGGCTATTTATCCGCCCTGGTCAACAAGACCAAGTGGCATAAAACAGTGCAAATTTCTTGCAGCGTAAGGCCCCGAGTATAGCTAACAAAGAATACAACTAGGCAGCTAGGCCTTGAACCAGGGCGATCCCTGTAGAGAGCAGCCAAAGTCCGGCAGTTGATCGCCGGTGTTGGTTTGCGGTGCTGTAAGCTTGCGTTGTCTTCTCATCGATCTGACCGTTCCCTGAGCTATTCCTTGACCTGTACATGGCACCGCCGGTGACTGAACTGCCGGTGGCTCTGGAAGAGCAAGCAGTATTTATACGCCTCAAATAAAGGCACGTCAACACACACGTGACGTGTCGGCTGAGTGATGGGCGACGCCCATGCGCCAGCTTCACGACGGACATGCACGTCGGCTTCAGACGTTAAACACTTCACGCCAAAGCTTCCAGACGTCATGAGTACGGCACAGTACCAGCTACGTGATCAAGCACGTGTACATTGCCACTACATACGGTGGATCGGCCTACATCGAAGGGCACATCACCCAATTGAATCGGGCAGATGGCAGGATAGAACGCAAGGATGTTACGCTGCGGCAGACCAAAATCGTTAGCATATATAATATAATAATAATATATATAAGTAAAAGTCACACACAACACCCGTGTAGATAAAAACAAAGTCAAGGTATAGAAAAGGGTGTTTAAAAGTTAATTGACGTCTTCGAAATTACATCTCTTCATCAGGTCCAGCAGACATTGGAATAGAATCATCCAGATAAAGTTAAAAGGCAAATACAATGCGTTATAGATAAATCAAAAATAAATGATCACACAATTCGCGCGTTGCCATAAACACGGATGACAAAGAACACGCACATAATATATAATATACACGCAACAAAAACAGCACAATCGGAGAGAGAGAGAGAGACACACACACAAACAGACACCACCACACATGGACACATCCAACACACACACCACACACACACAAACACACACACACACACATCAC
>NW_014577992.1:71939-76602 GCF_000485595.1 Priapulus caudatus
ACCGTAAACGCTTCGCTCGCAAAGCACCTACACTGGTCGGCAGTGTAAGCTGGCGGCGAGGACAACCGAATTCGCCCACAAACAGCTGGTCACCAGGCACTCGGCCGGCGAGTTTGCAGCTGTTGAATCGGCGAACATCATAATGCCTCGCACTTAGTGAAATAATTCACAATGCGACTAGCGTAACTTGTTCCGCCTCCCGCGTGCAGAGGGCAGCAGTCCGAACGAAGTTGATGGCCATCCTCTCCCATGGAGAGCTCCGATGCCGCTGCTGTTGTAACCCGCTTTGCGTCCTGCGGCGCCACCCTTACGTCGAGCCGCAATTGTCGCACTTCGCCATCGTTCAACATCCCGACGCAAGCTTCTGGCCCACGTAAAGTGTTGCCAGGACTCGAGCCGAGAATTTTACAGATTCGAAGTGTCCCGTCATCCTCCCTCCGTTCAGCGAGCTACTGAAGAACTCCTCCCCGCAGGCGCGGCGGGCTAATGAGAGAATCTGGATTTTCCGCAGGAGCCGAACCCTTTTCGGGCGTCCACGTCTGATAGCAGTAAGCCCTGCATTACTCTTAGACGTAGCCCAGCTCGCTCTCAGTACCTTTTTTCCCTCCCAAGACTCAATCGGCCAGAACAGAAGTTACGGGGGCTGCGTCCACGTACTCCTGCTTCAGCTGGCGGACCCGCCCGGATGTTGATCCTCCTCTTAATTTGCAATTGTGCACTCGCTTCGTCATCCCGAACACACACACACACACACACACACACACACACACACACACATACACAACGAAGCAATTGACTCAAAAATCACACGTAATTAAAGTTTACGTTCATGCCCCCTGGATTTAAACAACCAGCCCTCAGAATTAATTTCTGCTCAGTCATGTGTCGACGTGAGCTATTGTAATATGGTGTCAGTTGGCAGCCACACACACACGCACGTCATCAATGTGGTGATCCGGTTGGTTAAAATAGTCAGCAACCGGAAAACCATAGAAATTGAGGCGAATAGATCTTAGGTGTTCAACAAACCTATCCGCAAGGCGGCGTTTTGTTGTATAATAAGTATAGTAAATTTGGCATTTAACGCATTCAATGGCGTAAATGAGGTTCGTCAACACGCATGTAAATGAATCCCGCACTATAAATTTGCCCCGAGGCCCTTGAACCACAGACCTATTCGTGATAACATTTCAAGTACTGCAACGTTTCCGACAACACGGGCATGAGCCAGGTTGGCTCACGGGGTTCTCAGAGTTGCTTGAAACAAGAGTGTCGCGGAGGTTGGTATCACGTCTGCACGAGCATAAAGGTGGGTTTGAAAAGATGTTAACTGTGAATGGATTGTTTTGAAATATTTTATAATTATTAATTAACAAACTTTTGATGTGCAGGATTGAAGGGTGACTTTCTCGCCGTCTTTTCTAGGGGTTATTAACGACGCCCGATTTAAGGGAAGTATCTTTTTTAATTTCTTAGATAGATCAGATTGATTATAGCCACGGCGTGTACAACATTCAATCATATTGGAAGCTTTTGTGTTAAAATCAGTTTTTGAGCTGCATATATTTTTTAAACGTAACAATTGAGAATGCGGGAAGCTATTTTTAGTGTGGCGAGGGTGAGAAGAAGAATACATTAGTAATTCTGTATGTATTCTTCTTATGTATAGAAATCCACGTTGCGTGAAAGCCTCACGGATGTTCGAGCGCACGCTACACTGCTATCTCACTCACAGACCACCTTGGACTGCTCTTCGCCTGCTGGCTGGCTGCGCATGCGCAGTGGCGCTACATCCGCACCTACGAGCAGATGACGAGCGTGTTTGGATACTCACTCGTCGCTACCGGAGATGCGGCGAACGCTTGGTATATATAGGTGGCAGCACCGCGCGGTCGCGTGGTTCTTTTTTTCATTTTCCCCAGATTGTATTTTCCCATATGCAACTTGCTTCCTTCCCAACCTCATTCAACCCCCTGTCTCCCCCTGTGTAACCTATCTCATATCTCCATACTACCTCTCACATTTCATTCTCCTGCATAACAATTTAACAGTAATTGAAATCAATAGTACAGTGAATTGTTTCCGTCTACTTATTTATTGTTATTTATGTGTTCGTACAACAATCAATTGAAATTATAGTAGTAGTATCATTCATCAAATAATTTTATGTTTTTGTTAATATGCATTTAACTGATTAATTATTCGAATTTTTGTTACTTCATTGTGCGTCGTTCTTCTGCCCGTTTTTCTTTGCTAATTGACTGATTAATATCTTATTTTATTTATTAATCAAAGAAAACACACCGGTGAGAATAATATAACACAAATAAGGAAAACAATAGCTCGACAAAATAACTCAGAGTGAGATGAAATAACACATGAAACTAGTAAAACGAATAACAGACTCGCGGATTTATCCGTGGGAACAGGCTTCACACAAACAATGATAGCTCGTTAGGGGGCAGCGTATGTATGAGCATTTTCAGATCATCTACCAGTAATAGAGGCTTCATTTTATCCTAGCTGAACGAGCCAGATTTCAACCGAACATACACACGGTTGTTACATCCTACATCTACAAAAACATAGCCTTTGTTTCGATGTCAGACGCTGTTAGTTGCGACTATCCTGGATAGTTGTCTACAACCAGCAGGCGCGCAAACCCATTGTGAAATGTGGGGGGGGGGATGTGTGTGTGTGTGTGTGTGTGTGTGTGTGTGTGTGTATGCACGGAATCGGTGGAGGGTCATATCTCATTCCTTCCTCCATTCAACCTACCTCCTTTCATCCAAAGTCTAGCCCATGTTGAAAGATACTGGCCTAGTCTAAACATTGACATTAGTGGAAAATCTCGCCATACGTTTATACATTCGTCAAATAAATAAATGAATCATTTATTACGTAAAATATTCTCAGATGTATCGAATTAAATTTGAAATGTTTATAGTAAATAATTACTCAGGAAACATAAGCACATTCATTCATCTAATTTATTTAAATGCATTTATTACTAATACATCATCAATATAATTAACCATGCTAATTAAATCATTAATAGTGCATAATTTATTGAAAAGTCAATTCACATTTATTTTTATTTATGCAGTTACAAACGATATTCAGTTGAGACGAAACGAATCAGGGAACAAATCATGTTCGAAACGTTTAACGTTATCTGGCAGTCGCCGACAGTTTTCTGTGGCAAGTGGCGACGATGGTAATACGTATCGGGGTTAATTATCGGCTGCCTTAGGCGCATGATCGCCACAAACACCACACACCGTGTAATAACCCGCGTGAGATAGAATTTCTGTATTCATGTATCTACCAGTAATAGCGGCTTCATTTCATCCTAGAGGAGCGAGCCAGATTCACACCGAGCACGCACACGCTTGTTACATCCTACATCTACAGCTCACAGCGTCTGACACTGGGAGCACGTAACCTATCCTATATCATTGTCTAAAACTAGACGAAAATATCCTATCTAGCTGGTTAGTTGTATAGCATTAGTAAGAAATATTGTTTCTTTAATAGTCATCTGTAACCGGAAGATAAGTTTCTCTACTTGATAATTGTCTAGAACCGGAAGTGGGTTATCCTGGATAGCTGCCTAAAATTGGTAAGAAATGTTGTCTCCGGGATAGTGGAGCGTCTCCCCGTCTGTCTTCCTCACCAACAGACAGGCTCCGTTTAAACTCTCATCCTCCACCAGGCGGAGGCACGATCGCGCCACATCCGCCATGCTGAGAATTAGAAGGTAGAAATAAATTAAAAATATAATAAAGCAAATGACTTCTTCTACTACTACTACTACTACTACTACTACTACTACTACTACTACTACTACTACTACTACTACTACTACTACTACTACTACTACTACTACTACTACTTGAGGGAGATTACACCTAGGTCTGGCTTGTTCGGAAAACCTAGTTCTTGTTTAAGAAACTAGATTCATGCTAAACGCGGTTAGGGCTAAAAACTCAGGTTTTTCGTGCCACGAAATCCGTGTTAGTTCATGGCAGAGAACCCGCTGATGTTTTGAGTCAATGAACTTAGGTTTGTGAGCACGAAACCCTGGATTTCTGGGCCGAGTTAATTTCTTTTTTTTTTTTGTTCTTCGATGTTATATTTTTTTATTTTTTTTTATATTTTAGTTCATATATGCTTGCATTAGATGTATCTGTGGCTGCGCGTGTTGCTTGACACGTGTGTTCCGCTGTATTTAATTCGCATACATGCGATAAGAGTCCTGTGTTGATAATGACACTGCTTCCGTTGATAGTACCTTGCCCAGTATGTCAACGCTATGCTGTGTTTCCTGGTGATGACTGCTATCATGGCAAAGGTTCAAGCAGGTTCGATACTAAGCTGGTTTATCCATAATCTCATCTTTAATCCTGCCTGCGAGCCTTCTCTATCATTAAAATACATGTAAAATATTATATATTATATATTATATTATATACTATATATATAGTATATATTACTATTATATATTGGATATAAAATATAAATACGTGTGTGGTGTGTGTGTGTGTGTGTGTGTTGTGTGTGTGTGTGTTTGTGCGCGCGCGTGCGCTCGTGTGCGTGTGCGTGTGCGTGTGCGTGTGCGAGCGTGTGCGTGTGTGATGGTGTGTGTGTGTGCGTGCGGTTC
>NW_014577992.1:82014-92014 GCF_000485595.1 Priapulus caudatus
CTACTACTACTACTACTACTACTACTATACTATACTACTTACAACTACTACTACTACCACTTCTACAACTACTACCACTACTACTGCTACGACCACTTATACGACTACTATCACAACCACACCTACTACCACTACTACTACCGCTACCTCTACCACTACTGCTACCTCTACCACTACCACTACCACGCCCATTACTACTACCACACCTATTACCACTACCACGCCTACTACCACTACTACTACGACTACTACTACGACTACGTAACTACTACCATGCCAGATAGCACTGCCCACGCCGCTACGATTCTGCTTGCTGCCTGCTCCTGCTGCTGCTTGCTGCTCTGCTGCTGCTGCTGCCTGCTGCTCCTGCTGCTGCTGCTGCGCTCCTGCTGCTGCTGCTGCTGCTGCTGCTGCTGCTGCTCCTGCTGCTGCTGCTTCCTGCTGCTGCTGCTGCTGCTGCTGCTGCTGCTTGCTGCTCCTGCTGCTGCTGCTCCTGCTGCTGCTGCTGCTGCTGCTGCTGCTGCTTGCTGGCTGCTGCTGATGATGATATTGCTGCTGCTGCTACTACTACTGCTGCTGCTGATGATATTGCTGCTGCTACTACTACTACTAGAGCAGTGCTCTCTTTCTCTTTAGCAATTCGGGAAATATACTGGCTGTACTGTACTCACGAAATCCAACAATCTCTCGTGCTCGACTTTAGAAATCAATCGCTCTCTTTTCAGCTTCGTCGTCCGCAAAGTTGTATTTCACTTCGTCATGTATGGGCGTGGCGCGTGTGTTTGTGTGTGTGTGTCTTACCAATACCCCATTCACACCAGGGCCCCGATCTCAATACGCTCGTACTACGCTCTAAGAGCGTGGTGGAAACGTGTAGAACGCAGTATGAACGTATATAGACGTACTGCAATCGCGATCGAGCGCGGTGCAGTCACCATGAGCGTGGAGAGCGTGGCCAAACTTTGAACATGTTCAAAACAATCGTGGTGCGAGCGTGGCAGAAAGACAGCGCAGTGCGGGCGTATTAGAGACGTGGAAGGCGTAGTACCCACGTAACTCGATCGTAGTACGAACTTAATGATCGTATCGCAAGCGTGTCGGGTGCGTGAAAATTGTCGCCCCGTTCTCAGCACGATGTCAATACGTTTTCATCACGCTGTTACTACGTCCATGGAGATGTCTCTGCGACCTGACCACGCTCTCGCTATGACCATGGTGCGTCTCTAGCAAGCTCGACCCGTTCGTACTACGATTGTACTACGCCCAACACGCCCAGACCACGCCGTTGTGGCGTTCGCATTACGTGTTAGTTACGCTCAGATCACGTCATGCGAATTTGGGGTATAAATTGGAGTGCTACCCTGGCCAGCCCACCAGTGTCCACTATGGATGAGGCAACACTACCCCATGCCATGTTTCTCGTAGAAGGACAACTCGAATTACTTGATTGCCAAGCCCTCATCATGCTGAGGAGGATGAGGAGGAGAAATAGAAGACTTTTGGCGGCATAGTTGTAGCATACTATTATACTATCAGGAGTCTATCAATAGATATATTGATAGACTCCTGATACTGTTATGGGTATAAAATCAGTAGAAAATAATCTTGATGTGAACAGCCCGGCAGAACGAATGATGATGTCTAGAACGCGGCGCGGTATTTATATGGTCGTTGCCAGCGCAGTCGGCGCCTGCCTAGAGCGTGATTAATTCGCACTAGGAGCGGGACTGGCGCGCAGTTGAGGCGCGGTGAGCGTTGCTTAGGCGCAGTGCAAGCGTCTTTCGAACGCAATGCGATCTGATTGGTCGCAATAAAGACGCAGTAAGCGCAGTGCAAGCGTGATGCGGGCGTGGTGTTGAGCGTGGTGAAAGCTTGTTGAGCGCAATGAGATCGGGGTAAAGACGCACTTAGATCGTAGTATCGACGTAATTAGATCGTAGTATCGGCGCTGGGCCCGGCTGGGCACGCTCACCACGCTCGGGCCAATTTTTGGAGCGTGGGGCGATCGTGATGAGCGTAGCTCTGGTGTGAATGGGCCTTAAGGACGGGATCAGACAGGTGACGTCATAGGTCTCGGAATTTCTTGTCTGGTTTACAAACCAGGTTAATGCTGATCATGCGCTGAAGATTTGTTTCGTCTGCGATTCCTGCGTTGTTCATGACGATATCTAGACGGCCGTACACGTCCTTTGTCTTCTTAAAGGCGTCTGTAACGAATGTAAGTCTGGTATGCACGAATTCATCTTCTTAGCACATGAAATATGCAAAATTAATGCGTGAGGTAATGTATATACCTCATGTATGTGTACTCTTCAAAAATGATAATTCGAAAACTAAAGTGATGGATAATTGATTACTAAAGACATGCATAATGTAACTACGTCAGGTATAAAGAGGGTAAATTTACTTTGATCGATCTATTTCAAATACCATCAACAATGCGCATCATTCGATAATAACTACACCTTCTAGTTGGTCCGTGGTGACGTCTGCATGGAGGAAAGTCGCCTTTCCAGTTCCGTATTTCTTAGAAAACTCCGCTTCCGTTTTCTCTCCATTTACTTTATTGTAATCAACAATTGATATACCCTATGTGAATTAAAATGACTATTGTATGTCGTATTTAGGATATAATATATATAGGCAGATACGTAAGTGTAAAATATGTGACGGAGACATAAATTGGAAGGCACACAGTGGACTGCTCCTGATATGAGAGACGTTGGTCTATATATTCTTGCCAGCGCTATCGCGGTGTCTCCCTGCTTCCCCTTACCTTGGCGCCCTTCTCCAGTAGCAGTTCACACACTCCCTTACCGATGCCTCTAGCTCCTCCCGTCACCAGCGCGACCTTCCCTTCCACCTTCATGCTTCTACGTCAACTATAGGTAAGTGTGAGTGTACAGCTTAAGACGTGGGTCATCAATCAACACTCGTCCGACGCAACGCTAGGTGTAAATAGTAAAAGTCACACCTGAACCTGCGAACACACCTGCGCACGACTGTGACTATGAACCCAGGAGCATTCCGGACCGTGCATTGCTTATCGAGTTGTCCTACTTTGGCTTGGGCTTGGCCAATGACGATTAACGATGGTCGTATAGGTAAGGGAAAGTGTGTTTTCTATCACCATGGACGGACTCAGATAGGTGACGTTATAGGTTTCGTGATTTACAACCGGTTTACAAACCAGGTTAATGCTGATCATGCGCTGAACATTTGTTTCGTCTGCGATTCCTGCGTTGTTCATGACGATATCTAGACGGCCGTACACGTCCTTTGTCTTCTCAAAGGCCCCTGTAACGAATGTACCACAGGAAAAAAGTCTAGATACTACAAGAATAACAAATTGAATGTTGATTGAATAAACAATTAGAATACTTTTGTAACGACGAGTTGACTACTATAACTATGCATATACGTATGAAACAAAGACTCTATATAATATCTTCAGGAATGCAGGGTAACTAGTGAAATACTTACTAATACATCTACAGTAGATTCATTACCGTTGAAATGCACGAATATTTCATTTTTATCTATGTAGTAAACTTAGTAAGTAATAAGACACGTAGTAATACATGTATTCAAGTATTTCTATACTATTTCAATTCTGTATGTTTACTTTGCACTCAGAATATTTGATAAAAATCTTCTGTCAATTAAAAAATAAAAAGTGATCAAAGTTCATTGAAGGTATAGACATAACATCAGGAGTGTATAATAATAGATTACATAAATTATATTATCTATTATTATATATTCTATACTTATTATGTATTATAGAGCATATATAGATGTTTGTGTGGCATTTAAAATCTCATTGCGCGTAGTGTTGTGTGTGTGTGTGTGTGTGTGTGTGTGTGTGTGTGTGTGTGTGTGTGTGTGTGTGTGTGTGTGTGTGTGTGTGTGTGTCACTAGCGGTACTCAGTGCTGTGTGTTCACGGCAGCCATTGTTGCGTTGTTAATCTGGTGGTTTCAAATTAAGCGATCTAACTCCATACACGAAGAACGTATAAAACGACTATAGACAAAAAGGAATGAGTAACGTTGAAAATGTGCTCGGTTTATCATATTACTTAGTACTAGATACGAGGCAGTCAAAAATATGCTTTAACTAACGAGAAAGTTTTTTTTGAACGTAATCATACAGAATTTACTACCATAATTTTCTAAACGACATCTCATGTGCATCAGTCGATAACAACTAGTACATCATCTTCTAGTTGGTCCGTGGGGACGTCCACATGGAGGAGAGTCGCGTTTTCGGTTCCGTATTTCTTACTAAACTCCGCTTCCGTTTTTTTATTTATTTGCTTTATTGTAATCAATAACTGATACACGCTATATAAATTAAAATATATATTAGATGTACACGTGCGCGCACGAACGCACGCACGCACCGTCGCGCATGCACGCACTCACTCACGCACACACGCGCGCGCGCACACACACACACGCACTCCCTCACGCACACACACACACGCGCGCACGCACACACGCACTCACGCACGCACACACACGCGCGCACACACACACACACACACACACACACACACACACACACACTTGCATAGATATTATCAGGGGTAATAATGACAAATATGTCATTATTAACCCCTGATGTTATCATCAGCTTTACAAACGTACCGATTTTTCGATACTACACCAATAATGTGAGAAGACATGAATCTCTTATTATGCCCTGCCTCCCCTTCCCTGCGCCCTTCTCCAGTAGCAACCAGCCCGATAATGTAAGGCTGTGGTTTGTATTCCCATCCCCGATATAATATTTCCTTATTCCTAACACCGGCCGTAATAAAGCAGAGCATCTATCAACCCCGGTAATACATGACTAGTCGGTAAGAGTTTGGATACACAGTGTCGATATGATGAGCACATGACCCCAGCAACGTAAATACATGACTATCGTAAATGTCATAACTTCTTGACGACTCTTCAGCGATTGTGACATTTCAGACTAATGATGACATAACAAATAATGATGCGTCGGACAATGGGCGCGTAATGGCTCTGTATATGATGCACTTAACAATCCACCAGACAGCTTATAATTGGCGACACAAGCAATGATGTTGTTTTTGAATTGCGACGCGCTATATTTGGACGTCGAGCGCTGAGTGCGCGGCGGCTACCTATGTAACAACAAACATGCAGGCGGTGTTCGCGCGGGAGAGCTGTAGCATCGACTAGTGCAGGCGTCGAACGCAAATATTGCAGTTAGCGCTTCTGTTGACATTCGGATATGCCATTGAATTCGGTATTCATTTGGCCAGCGTTTGCCATGCGTTATTAGCCATTAAAAATACACACAAATACATGGGGAGCCCGATATGGGCGCAGTTTGGTTGTCACGCACGACACAGGTTAGAGTGTGCGATCAGTACCTTCTCTACAACTTCAGTAGTACGCAGCATAACTACCAACCCTACATCATCCGTCGCATGTAGAATAATTGTCATTATCCAGGTGTGCTTATTAATCAGGTGTGCTACCATTCATCCAGGTGTGTTACCATCATACAGGTGTGTTACCATCATACAGGTGTGTTACCATCATACAGGTAGTGTTACCATCATACAGGTGCGTTACCATCATGCAGGTGCGTTACCATCATGCATAAAGTGTGTTATCATCAATCCAGGTGTGGTTATCATCATACAGGTGTGTTTACCGCATCATACACTGTGTGTTAACCATCATTATCAGGTGTGGTTGAATCCATTCAATCAGGTGTGTTTACCATCATATCAGGTTGTGTTATCCATCATCCAGGTGTGTTACAGTCATACAGGTGTGTTACATCATACAGGTGTGTTACCATCATATCAGGTGTGTTACCATCCAATACAGGTGCGTACCATCATACAGGTGTGTTGCCATTATCATGGTGTGTTACTAATCATAACCAGGTGTGTTACCGATCAGTCCAGATGGTTACAATCATACAGGTGTGGTTAGCATCATACAGGTGTTACGCATCATCCAGGTGTGTTTACCAATTATACAGGCTGTGTTATCCTGATCATATCAGGTGTGTTTAGCCGATTATCCAGATGTGTTACAATCATACAGGTGTGTTACATCATCACAGGGTGCGTTCCCATATACAGGTGTGTTACGCATCATACAAGTGTGTTTACCATCATACAGGTGTGTTACATTATCCTATGATGTGTTAGCAATTATATCAGGTGTGTTTACCTATCATACAGGTGCGTTCCCATCAATACAGGTGCGTTACCATCAGTACAAGTGCGTTACCTATCATACAGGTGTGTTACGATCATACAGGTGCGTTTACCATCATACAGGTGTGTTACCATCATACATGGTGTGGTTACCATTATCCGGTGCGTTACCATCATACAGGGGCGTTACCATCATAACAGGTGTGTTGCCATCTATATCAGGTGTGTTACAGTGTATACATGGTGTGTTACCATCATATACAGGGCGTTACCATTCATACAGGTGTGTTGTACCGATCATACAGGTTGTTATCATCATACAGGTGTGTTACCAATCATACAGGTGTGTTACTATCATACAGGTGTGTTACCATCAACGTTGTCATCATCAAGGTGTTACGCATCATACAGGTGTGTTACATAATCACAGGTGTGTTACATCATACAGGTGGTTTACCATCATCAGGTGTGTTACCGAATCATACTAATGGTTACATCATACATGTGGCGTTACCATCATAGCAGGTGTGTTTACGCATCATACAGGGTGCGTTACCATGCATACAGGTGTGTTAGCCATTATCCAGGTGCGTTACCAACTCATATCCAGGTGTGTTACTATCATCCAGGTGTGCCAATTATGGAGCTACTTGACAGCGCATGGAATTGTCACGTTACCCACCACCCGTCGGCGATGTCAAGTCCGCAACCTCCCCACGCAGCACCCGATTCCTCCACATCCCGAAGTCGCTACGTTTCCTCCATCAAGGTAGAGGAGAAGGAAGAGGAGGAGAAAGAGGTGGCGAAGCAGGTGGAGGTGAAGCTTAAAGAGACCAGCATCGACGTAGAAATCAGTGCTATCGGAGTGAAGTACTGCTGCGATGGCAGGAGGCATCCTGTAAGGAGGGTCGTGTGGGCGGCGCTCGTGCTTGCTGCCACCGTCTTCCTCGGCATACAGGTCTACCAGGTGACGAGCGAGTACCTGGCGATGCCGCTGCAGACTGTCGTCACTCAGGTGGACATGACAGAGGTAACGACAATTACTCATCGATAATTTGTTAACAAAACATTAAGGCTCTTTACAAGGTAACTACAACTATTATACAATAACATCTCACAGTAGCTATTAACCGTGTAACTAGAATTACTAAGCAATATCCATTTATTGTAGTGGGGCCGCGATATGTGGACATTTTTTTACTAAAGTGGCACTTACTGGAAAGAAGCAATGAAAATTTGCTCTAGGGGGTTTTAAGTATGCCTGAATTTCAAAAATTGGGGAAACACGGATGCAACTCCAGACGTTGCCCGCCAAAAAATCAAAAAATTAAAAAATGGCCACCAAAAAACAGTTTGCCCATAAATCAGCTGTAAGTGCCCCGATTATCATGATCTTGGCGTTCTATACCTATGGTTTTTGAAGTCCAAAGAATGCAATAAACTCTTGTCAAATTCATACGATATATCTCCCGTCAAAAGTTGAAAATTCAAAATGGGCCACCACAAAACACAGTTTTGTCTCATAAATCACTGTAAGATGCGCACAAGTACCATGATCTTGGTCTCTATACATATGTTTTTGGAGTCAATGAACCGCCATAGAGACGGGGGGAACGGATTATAGAGCACATTGTGATCTATCATAACATCTCCCGCCAAAAAAAATTAATCCAAATGGCTGGCCACAAACGCATTTCTTTGCATAAAAAATGGCCATATCGTGTCCACGATTTACCAGGATCTAGGTATCTATCCAGTTTAATGTCATGGAACCCGATGGAAAAAATGCCAATATCCTCACATACATCTTCAAATTAAACAATTACAATATAAAATTGTTTTTTGTCAAGAAATCTGGTTAGCACATATGGTGACAAAATCATGATGCAACATATTCCATTCTACTACTTCAGTTCATAATTTCTGTTACACTTGGGAAGATGCGCTCTGCGCGCTCTAGCCAAAACGTCGCTTCCTTAGATCACAGCGTGAACAAAAATATGTTGCTATGTGGATCACTTGGAAAGATTATTCATGATGTTCGCTCCTGACCACTATCAACTATAGCTCGCTGGATGACGGTTCACGTGAGAGATCAACGTTGCTCTCGAGATTACGCAGCCTGCCACACATGCAGAGCTTTCTCAAAGGCAACGTTGTGACACAGAAAAGGATGCACAAATTCTCACAGCCACTAGCCCATGATTCAAGTTCATTGAACAGCTGAATGCAAGTGGTTGAAGGGAGATGGAAGCGTAAATAGGTATCACTGAAAATGAAGCACGCTGAGACGGTAGATGTGCAGGTCCAGAAACAGCTAGACTATTAAGGAAGTATGATGACAAATCATTCAATAAAAGAAAAGAACACAGAACACATGACCACAAATATCCAATGTTGCAGAAGGCTTACTTGATACAAACAAGATAATAGTCCGATAGTGTGGTAAGATACATATAGGTCCCGCAGAAGACAAGGAAAGCAGCAGTAGGCACCTAGCCAGAAATTTGTTGCGGAGCATATCAATGACAACATCACTGCATTCAATAACACCATACCATAGGTACAATCTGCCTCTGTTGAATTCTAGTTTAGAAAGAAAACTGCGAAGCCACTGCCAATATTTTCCAACTGCACAATTATGTTCCATCTCTTCTAACGGCTGTTATATCGTGTCACAGCTAAAGAAAAGTGATATGGATGCCTTTCGGCTACAGGAAATTCATGCTGGCATCCATCGTTGGCGTCAAATGGTATCATCCCAAACAAGCAAATCTGACTTGATGGAATGCTTGGAAGTCATTGGTACCACAACCGGAATCTGTTCCAAATGTTGATGTCCAACATTGTTTGACCGCGGTCAGTGCGCCATTGTGGCATCATGATGCTTGACCCAAAAAGTCCCAACTTTCTGCCAAGCATTCCCTAATATTCAACAATTGCGTGTTCTTTCCCATATACGAAAACATCACAATACGTTTGTTCGGCGAGCATGCTTGTCTGGATGATCTACAAGGGAAGACAGCCTTACGGCAGCAACACGACAGAACGCAGTGGATCTGGTAATCATCTCCGGGTGGACAATAAACCAAGATTCCTGTTAACTGGAAGAACTTCTTTTTCTGTGATGCAAACAAAAGACAGCCCTGTCCAACTTCTAGCCAATGCTAAACCAGAGTTCAACGCTCCTCCAAGAAGGCTAGTGAACGTCCACACAATGGCCAGAATGCTGTACATCTCCCATAGCGTGACCTGTCAGATTTGTTCTGCACTCACGAAAGAAGGGCCAGGACACCCACGGCTTCCTATTTTATGCTTACCCATTCATTCCATATGGTTTTTACCAAGGCTGATGATACATGCATACAGATACTGTTTTTTATTATGTGGTGGTATCGCAGTGTTCAAGTGTTTTTACATGACTGGGAAATATTGATAGCATCTGTCATCTGGCTCATGGTGCTAAACTACTTTACATCAGTGCCACCTAATTGCAGCTGAATTAGACAACGATGCATCCATGGGGTCTTTTCTATTCTTTCACGCAATATCAGGATACTGTTCCTGCCTTCCATGGAAGTTGGAAGAAGAGAACAGCGTGAACTGTTTGGTGGCAGTATCCTTATCTCAACCGATTTTCAAACTGACGCAGGTTCTCCTCGACGCACGTGGAAAAAGCAAATAGAGAGATATGTGTTCTCTTGTATCAGCGAACATCAGCACTCAGCCATGTGAATAAGCCAAGGAAGCAGTTTGTTCACTCAAACTGTAACTGGAAAACATTTCCC
>NW_014577992.1:95596-100864 GCF_000485595.1 Priapulus caudatus
GGTGGGGTCGGATATGGTCTGAGGTGTGCACTTTCTGGAAAGAAGCTATGAAAATTTGCTCTAGCGGGGGCTTTTGAGTATGCTGATTTCGAAAATTGCGGGAAAACACGATATCGTGACACTCTGTTGTATCCAACGTTTTCCCGACCAAAAATCCAAAATTAAAAATGGGCCGCCAGAAAAAAGGTTTTTGCCCAAAATCAGCTGTAAGTTTATGATGTGTCTATAACCCGTTCTATGGGGTGTATTGACCTCGAAAAAACATATGTATATAGACCAAGATCATGCGTAACTTGGAGCACTTAAGCTGATTTATGCAAAACTGTGGTTTGTGGGGGGCCATTTTTGAATTTTCAACTTTTTGGCGGGAGGATTAGCATTCTTATGATATTTGACCATGATATTTTTTATTGCATTCTCTTGACTTCAAAAACATAGGTTTATATACAGCAAGACGCATGGTAATCGGGCACTTACAGCTTGATTTTGGGGGAAAAAAAATTTCTGGCGGGGCCCATTTTTTATTTTTTATTTTTTGGCGGGAAACGTTGGAGTGACATGTGTTCCCGCAATTTTTTGAAATCAGCAACTGCAAACCCCCTAGAGCAAATTTTCATGCTTCTTTCCAGAAGTGCCACCTCAGACACATATCCGCCCCACGTATGGGCCTCTTTTACACGTAATACAAATAATTATACAATAACATTTCATTGCAGCCTTAACCAAGCAATAACCATTTATTGTGCAGACTTACAACTAAACAAAATTATTCCAATAAGCAGCGTGGCGTTGTGTTGTGTGGCCGCGTGTGTTGTGCGTGTGTGTTGTATGTAGCGTGTGGCGCGCGCGCGTGTATGCGTGGTATGTTTATCGGTGTGTGTGTGTGTGTGGTTGTGTGTGTGTGTGTGTGTGTGTGGTGTGTGTTGTGTGTGTGTGTGTGCGCGCGCCGCGGCGCGTGTATGTGATGTGTGTATGTATGTATGTATGTGTGGTGTGTGTGTGTGTGTGTATGTAGTGTGGTGTGTGTGTGCGTGGCTCTGGTGCGTGCGGGTGTGTTGTGTATGCGTGTGTGTGTGCGTATGTGTGTATGTGTTGTGCGGGTGTCTGTGTGCGTGCGTGCGTGCGGTGTGTTGTGTGTGGGCGTTGCGTGCGCGTGTGGTGTGAGTCTATGTGCGTGTGCGTGCGTGCTTAGTTGACGCGCTACGAGGCGGTGCGTGGGTGTGTATGCGTGCGTGTGTGTGCTATGCGTACGTGTGTGGTGTGTGGCGTGTGTGCTGTGTTGTGTGCGCGCGTGTGTGGTGTGTGTGCGTGTGTGTGTGCATGCGTGGCGTGCGTGTGTGGCGGCTTGCGTGCGTGTTGTTTGTGTGTGTGCATTCGTGCGTGCGTGTGTGTGTGTGTGTGGGTGTGTGTTATGGTGTGTGTGTGTGTGCGCGTCGCGTGTGTGTGTGTGTGGTTGTTGTTTTTGTGGTGTGTGGTGTGTGTGTGTGGTGTGTGTGGTTGTGTTGGGGTGTGGTGTGTGTGGTGTGTGCGTGCGTGTGGTGTGGGGTGTGTGTGTGTTGGTGTGTGTGTGCGTTGGCTGTGTGTGGTGTGTTGTGTGTGTGGTGTGTGTGTGTGGGTGTGTGTGTGTTGTGTGTGTGTGTTGGTGTTGTGTGTGATGTGGTGTGTGTGTGTGTGCCTCGCGGTGCTGTGTGTGTGTGTGTGTGTGTGTGTGTGTGTGTGTGTGTGTGTGCCTGCGTGTGTGTGTATCGCGCTGATCAAATAATGGAGGAGACGCTAAATGAGCGCGGTCACACATTAGCTGTTCGCCACTGTATATAGCAGCTGTTTATATATGCTCACTCATTACGGCTCGAGTCTGTAAGCATACACGTCATCAATAGTCACGACAAACGATGCAGGAGAGAGCGTCGTGTATGAATGCCGACACCGGTCGTTATTCCCGCTTCATAGAAGCCCATTTCCAAGCCAAGGCCAATGCTTTCCTTTGTCACTGACATAGTTCCTCTTCTTGTTGATACCAATGCGTTTTTAAAGTAATGCCTCTTTAGGAAGTTTCAAAATTTTAAAAGTTTGTTTTGTAATATGTGCGACGCGACGTGTGCTTTTATAAATTCCGCGCATTGCCGATAGATGTCGTTCCCGGCGGTGACCATCTGCAATCTGAACATCGTGAAGAAGTCGGCCGTCATTGAGCGTGGACTGGAGCGCTTCCTACCGGCGCTACGCGACATCAGCATGAGCTATCAGATGATCGTCGGCAACTACACGTCACAGCTTGACTTCATCTCGCAGCAACTCGATGACGTCATATTGATGACGTCGGTTCAAAACGTGACGGATCTGATACTGTACGGCGGTCATCGGCTGGAAGATATGATGTACGGCGTACGTGTCGATTGTTATTAGTGTTATTGTTATTGTTGTTATTATTATTGTTGTTATTATTATTGTTATTGTTATTGTTACTATTATTATTGTTGTTAGTGTTATTGTTACTGTTATTGTTGTTGTTATTGTTATTGTTATTATTATCATTATCATTATCATTATCATTATCATTATCATTATCATTGTTGTGTGTGATCATTTATTCATTATCGTGGTGTGTGTTGTTGTCAGTCCATTATCATTATCATTCATATCATTATTATCAGTGTACAGGATTTCTTGATGTGAGTGAGCGGGTGATAAATAATTTTTAATGTGCAGTTTATTCGTATTAATTTATGCGTCTGCGCGTGCTGTGTGGTGGTGTGTGTGGTAGCGTGTTGCGCTGCGGTCGCTGCTTGCGCGATGCGGGTTTGTGGGGCGCCGGCTGTTATGTGTTGCGTGACGACACGTCGTATTCTGTGTGCTCTTCTGTGTGTGGCGGTGAGCACGCGGCGCCGCGGTATGTCTGTGTGTGTGTCTGTGCATGTGATGTATGTGGGGGGGGGGGGTGTAGCGCGGAGGGTGTAGCGTGGGGCGGGACCGGGGGCGCGTCCGGCGGATGCTTGGGTCACTTCTCATGATCACCGAAGCTTATTATAAGCAACGCGTAGTGCCGACTCTCCCCTCTCGCCCGCTTCATGCATTATCATCGGCCATTAGGTGCGTGTGGGTGTACGGTGTTATTAATACGTTTATTAGTTATTTCGAGTGACAGATTTTTTCCTCTTTACTTGGTGACACTGGCCAGTGATTGGTAGGAGCTCTGTGACACATCCTGCCTTCACTAAGATCTACACGACATTGGAATCTGTTTACACCGTTTAATGCGTGGTGAGTTCTCCATACTCTCTAGCACCCTATGATCTATTAGTAAATCATACATAATATATATATATATATGTATACCTATATATATGATATATATGTGTGTGGAGGGTGCGGTGTGTGTCGTAATAGTTGTGTGTGCGTGTGTGGCTCGTGTGTGTGCGTTGCGCGTGTGTGCTGTATGTATTATAGTACTATATATGTGTGTGGTGTGTGTGTGTGTGTGTGTGTGTGGTGCTGTGTGTGTGTGTGTGTGTCTGGTGCTGTCTGTGTGTGTGTGTGTGTGTGCGTGTGTATGTGTGTGTGTGCGTATGTGTGTGTGTGCGTATGTGTGTGTGTGCGTGCGGGTGTGTGTAGTATATGTGCATGTGTTACATCAGTGGAGTATACGATTGCTAGCTGTAAACAGTATTGGTCACTATTCACAATAACTATTAGTAAACTATTAGCATAGCTAATTATAGCTAATTAGTGTAATTTGTGTTACGGTCGTGTCCAGACCGGGGCGATCAGCTGACCACGTCGCTGATCGGTACGAACGGAGGACTCCGCCTGCTGCTGGACGTTGGTCAAGATGAGTACGCATTCTCACCCACGGGGTCAGCAGGGGTCAAGGTGTGTAGTCGGAATGTTTGTTCGCGCGAGAGGGACGCAGACGAAAATCTATAAATGCTTGAGATAACTCGCCCGAGATTTGTTTCACCAAGAATCGCGCAATGTCCGATTGTTCAACATACAGGCGCTATGACGTGCGCACACACACACTCACACGCGCGCGATTAGTAGCGATCCGTGTACGCGGGACGCGTGATTTTTTTTCCTAGGTCAATCAAGAACATAGGGCTGTAGTGAGCGCTGCTATTGGTTGAGCTTGTTTCGTCACTCAATGACGTCACAGTATTGCCATATACATAGCACATTCAAAATTCTAAATTTATATATGATTCAATAGGTTAGTGGTTAGAGCGCCAGCGTCAAGTATGAAAGGCCTGAGGGAGGCTTCTGATTGGTCGAGAGACGTCACGTGACCACGCCAACGTGACATGACGTCATATACCGAAAGTGACGTGCACCGGAAGTGACGTTATAGACCGGAAGTGACGTGCCAGCCCTGGTGGTTGCAGTGACGTCATAGACCGGAAGTGATGTGGCGCCCCATGTGGCGGCCCATGGTGGTGGAAGTGTCGTAATGCCCTCTGGTGGCTGAAGTGTCGTGGCGCCCCTGGCGGTGAAAGTGACGTCATAGACCAGACGTTACGTGGTGCCCCTAATAGTGGAAGTGTCATGGTGCCCTCCTGGTAGTGGAAGTGTCATGGCGCCCCCTGGTAGCGGAAGTGTCATAGCGCCCCCTTGGTAGCGGAAGTGTCATGATGCCCCCTGGTGGAGAAAATGACGACATTGGCCGGAAGTGACGTGGCGCCCCGTGGTGGTGCATTTTGAACCCCAATTTTTGTTACTAGTCTAATATTACCCTCACTTAGTGGCATCACAGAACCCTCAGTGAACCCTGCCCTCTCCCACCTTAGTACTATATTGGGGGGGGGGCTTAGCCTGTCTTCGTTAATGTGGTAAAAGTGCATGACCTCGATACCCTATATTAGTTCATATTCTATATTCAGCGTTATCGAATGAAAAACCGGATGCGCGACAGGAAGTGCTTCGATTATTTCACACTCAGTTTGTGAAACGTGCATAGTGATATAGACGTCTATAGACACGGAGCGCTACTACTCGCGCGCACACACACGCACGCAACACACACACAAACACACACACACACACGCACACACACACATACACACACGCGCGCACGCGCGCACGCGCTGACACACACACACACACACATACCCCACCCCTACCACCACCACACACACATACACACACATACACACACATATACACATACACATACACACACGCGCGCGCTCACACATACACACACACACACACACACACACACACACACACACACACACACACACACACACACACACACACACACACACACACACA
>NW_014577992.1:100889-114254 GCF_000485595.1 Priapulus caudatus
ACACGACACACCCACATATCACTGCACTCAGCCGCACACTTACTTAGAGCATTAATGAGATCGATTAATTGTTAATGAGATAGAGTTAATGAGATCGATCATATGTTAAATGACTGTGAATTAAAATTCGAATCATTGTTAACGTGCGTCTATAACTGAGATCAATTAATGTTAATGAGCCATTAAGAAGAAGATCGCTTAATGTTAATGAGCATTAATGAATCGATTAATGTTATATGGTGTTGCATGCAGATCAAATCATGTTAACTGCGAGCTTTTAATGAGATCGCATTTACATATATAACGGCGTCAAATGAGACTCGTTAATGTTACACGAGATTCCTGGCGTGTCTCAATGCGGCCCGCGCCCCCCCGGGCCGCCTCACGGGGCGCCTGATTCCTCACTGAATGTCCGTCAGATCCCGTTGTCTGTCGTCGCTGCAGTCACCGATTCAGCATGCCGTGAGGCCGGGGACAGCAGGGACAGCATGCTTGTCCTCCTTCGGCTTCATTCGCATCCGGTCGGCTTCGGCCAGCTTTCAGTCCTCCAACTACACGGCAAAGCAAGGTACAGCAGCACGACCTACGCTCGCGGCCGCGAGTCATGTGCGTACGTGTGGCTGTGTGGTGAGGCCCCTGTGTAACCCGTCGTCGGGAGGTGGCCCGTGGTGACTCGTGTGCGGTGCGGCCGGCCGGCCACACTGTGGGGCACTGTGCTCTCGATCCGCGGACCACATCTCACGTGCTTGGTGTGTGCGTGCGGTGTGTATGTGTGTGTGTGTGTGTGTGTGTGTGTGTGTGTGTGGGTGATGTGTGTGTGTGGGGTGTGAGCGCGGCCAGATGTGTATGTGTGTGTGACCTTGTGTGTGACGTGCAGCTGTGTGTTTGTGTGTGTGTTGTGGGAATCGATTAAGTGTGTGTTGTCTGTGCGAGCGCGTGAAAATGTGTAAGTGATTTCTGTGTGTGTGGGGGGGGGGGGTGTATGTGTGTGTGTGGTGTGTGTGTGTGTTGTGGTGTGTATGTGTGTGTGTGTGATCCCATGTGTTGTGTGTGTGTGTGTGTGTGTGTGTGTGAGTGTTGTGTGATCTGTGTGTGCGTGTCGTTTCGCTGCGCGTGTGTAAGGTGTTTTATGTGTGTGTGTGTGTGCTGTGTGTGATGTGTGTTCTTGCGTCGTGTCTGTGTTGGTCGTGTGCTGTGTGTAAGTGTGTTGGTCACTCGTGTGTGTGTGTGCTGTGTGCGTGTGTGTGTGTGTGTGGTGTTGTGTGTTTTGTGCTGTGTAAGTTTTGTGGGGTGTGTGAAAAGTGTTTTGTGTGTGTATGTATGTGGGTGTGTGTGTGGTGTGTGAGTGTGTGTGTGTAAGTGTTTGTGTTGTGTATGTGTGTGATGTGTGTGTGTGTGTGTGTGCCCACTGTGTGTGTGTGGGTGTGATGTGTGTGTGTGTGTGTGGTTGTTGTGTGTGTGATGTGTAAGGACTACGGCTAAATGTGTTTGGTGGTGTGTGTGTGTCTGTAATATATATATTATACTATTTATATATATTATCTGTGTATGAATGTGTGTGCGCTGCGTGCGTGCGTGTTGGGCGTGCGTGCGTGCCGTGCGTGCAATGCTGTGCGGTGCTGTGGTGTGGGTGTGCCTGTTGTGTGTTTGTGCGTGTGTGTGTTGTGGTGTGAGTGTGTGTGTGTTTGTGGCGTGGTATGGTGGGTGAGTATGTGTGGCCGGTGCTGTGTATTGTGGGGTGCGCTGCGCGTGTTGTGTGTGTGTGTGTGTGTTGTGTGTGCCACTGTGTGTGTGTGTGTGTGTGTGTGTGGTGTGTGTCGTCGGTTGTGTGCACGACGGCGTCGACTGACGACGATTAGAATTAACGAGATGAAGCGAAAAGTTACCTCCGGATTCGGAACTTTCGAATTTTCTTTCTGTGTGTGTGCTGTGTGTGCTCGTGTGCGTGAGTTGTGGGGCGTGTCGTGTGCGAAATTTGCACGCTATGAGGTTTGAGCTCGTATCACGCACAGTTTGATGTGATATGGTAAATCTGTACAGTGTAGTCTCGCGTCGATTGTTATCCTGTGTGCGCTCGTGAGACAGTCCATGATGACCTCATACTAAACTATGGGCGTGCTGCTGCATCTTTCCATAGCGTATTTACGTAGAGATACGAGCTATTCCTCCCGTATGTGTGTGTGTGTGTGTGTGTGTGTGTGTGTGTGTGTGTGTGTGTGTGCGTGCGTGTGCGTGCGTGCGTGTGTGTGTGTGTGTGTGTGTGTGTGTGCGTGTGTTGGGGGATGTGTGGGTGGCTGTGTGGAAGAGTGGGTGCGTGATTTTACTAGTCGGGTACTAGGGTCGAAGGGACTTATGTCTACGTTTTAAGCTCATCCGAGACAAAAATCCATACGGATACGAGAAACTGCTATGAGTTGGCGTCTCCCTATTTAATCTCTATTGTACCTGCATAGCGTGACATCACACCCACGTGTCTACGCTTCTAGTTCGAGCAACTGGCGCCACCTCTCGGCAAGTGCATACCGGAGAGCCAAAACTACTCCTACAACGATTGTCTGTTCCACTGCGTCCAGGGCATCATCCACGCAAACTGCGGCTGCAGCGCCCCCTACCACGGCGACGACAACGTCACTGCCTACGCCCCGCCCGTCTGCCAGACGGTCAGCCAACTGAAATGCCTCCTGGCGGCCGAGCAGAAGCCGCGGTTGGGTGCGTCGGCGTGCGGCTGCCTGCCGCCATGCGTTAAGAGCTCGTACGACGCGTGGCTGTCGCAAGCGAAGATCGCCGACTTTCTCGACGACGAATACCAAGAGCTGGCGGGCGTGTCGCCCGCGCACGCAGACGGCAACCTCGCGCACGTCGAGATCTTCTATAAGGAGCTGCGCACCACCACCTTCCGACACGAACTCGCATACTCCTTCTGGCGTTTGCTGTCCAACCTGGGCGGCAACCTCGGTCTGTTTCTCGGCAGCGCTGTCTTCACACTCGTGGAGATCGTCGACCTGGTGGTGATCGTCTGCTATCGGCGAGGCAGACGCGCGCTGACACGCCGCGGACACGCAGCGCGCGCGCACGCCGTCCCGTGAGCGCGGCGGCGGCTGCAACTACACGCTCGTACACGCACGTACATGCACGCTCGTACACGCTCGTACACGCTCGTACACGCGCGTACGCCGTCCCGTGAGGGCGTTGGCAGCGGCTGCAACTACACGCGCGTAATGGTACACTTCCGGAAATGGCGCCCAGTGAATAAGACGTGTTATACATGGGCTGTCATATATTTTGAGAAAGTTAAAGGAAAAGTATCCAAAAATCGACATATTATGCGTGGAGCCGAGCAGAAGGTCTCGAAAAACTCCATGCACAATTACGTGACGAGGCAAAACAAGGAACGAACGGAGACAGTGGATATTTCTATGAACGCTGAACCCGACACTTCAGTTAGCATGGCTACTGCAATGGCGCACAACGATGAAGCAGGTGCCGAGGTCACGAACGCGGAGCTGCGAGAACTCATCGTCGGCCAAATGGCAAGTCTGAATAACAAATTAGAAGCGGGGTTTTCCGACGTCACAGAGAAGATTACCACTTTAACCAAAAAAATGGAAAACCTAGAGATGGAGGTTGACTCGGTTAAAATAAACCAGAGCGGAGATCGAGCACAGCTACAAAATTTAACAAGAAGCAGTAAAACACTAAAGCAGTCGCTCATCTATACGCAAGTCCACGGCAGAAACTATAACCTCCTTATCTATAGAGTCGAGGGATACGAGAATGAACCAGCACGCACTATAGAAAGAATAAAAAAATTTGCAGTCGATGACCTAAAACTGGAAGAACAATACGTGATGAAATTATCAATCCGCAACGCGCATCGCCTAAGGAAGCGGGACAACGGACCCACACCGATAATCGTCGTGTTCGGATACTGGACAGAGAGAAACCTTTCTACGTGCGGGGAGAAACCTAGCCGGAACCGACAAGAGCATCAGAACAGATTTGCCGCCCGAGCTAAAACGAAAACGTGGGATGCTGGCGCGTAAAGCTTTCGAGCTCCGAAGTGAGCAACATATTCAAGCCAGGGTCGTAGAACGCGGCATCGATATCTGCATCGAAACAAGAAAAAAACAGTACTGAGCCCTGGAAGAAGCTATCGGGAGACTGAAAAATCTTGGGCGAATATGTGCAAATATAATAGGCATGTATCTGTATCTTTAAAATCAGCGGTTCAATCAGCGGTTCAATCAGCCCAAAACTACGAACATATCGAGTGCTTTTAGGGAGGCTCGACGATCGAACACGGCGCCAGTCAATCAGAAGCGCCGTCACGAATGTACTTCGGGGAAGCCAGATGATAACGGCTAACGTATGGAAGATAGCCGTAAGCCTTAGGGCGTAGATAAATGTAATTATAACCTTTTAGTTTAATATAGATAATGATTTCAGAAAAATTTCGTACCATTAATATACTGATGGGAGCCGATGTTCTAGTCTTAATTTTCACCCATATGGCGTTCTCACCAGAAAGTGTATACGTGTATATGTGGTCTGGTATGTGTGTCTGGCTTCTATACAGTAGTATTTTTCTACGAGAATCCAACAATTTAGGAGTTGGCAATCATACCTGTGTGTTTGTAGGCCTACGTCCTGTCTACCGTTTGTGTTTTATGTCTGTATGTCCTAAACTTTATTTCCAGAACTGTACAAACTTACTTTTGTCTAAACAACATCAAATATTATACGTCACGTTATACCCAGTGCCCAGCAATGCTATCCCTAGTCCAACAGCATTATTACAGATTACCTTAATAAGCAGAACAGTAATAAAATGGCTCAGTTAAACATACAATCTCTAAATACTAGAGGCCTGGCAAATCCAATTAAACATAGGGACTTTTTTAAACGATTTCGGGAACAAAATGTGCACATATGCTGTCTACAAGATATTCATATTGACTCCAAATTTGTAAATCGGGTCAAGGCAAAATGGCGCAATTATATGTCCATTCACATCAAACGCGAAAGGCGTGGCAGTTCTATTTAATACTGGTTTTGAATACAAAATACACAGATGCGAAATAGACCCTTATGAAAATTTTATTATCCTAGATATTACCTTATCAAACCAAGTGCAGTTTACATTGGTTAACCTGTATGGACCAAATGATGACAACCCTAAATTTTATACAAATATATTTAACATTATTGAAGATTTTGGTAACGTAAATTACATCCTATGCGGAGATTGGAACTTTGTTATAGATTTGGAAAAAAAAACTTTTTAACTATAAAGCGGTTAACAACCCCAGAGCACGTAACCTAGTTTTGTCAGGTATGGCAGAGAAGGGTCTAGTAGACATATGGAGAGCATTCCCATAAAAATTATCAATATTTTACATGGTCAAAAAGAAACCCTATTAAAATGGCGCGCTTAGACTTCTTTCTGGCCACTGAGAATCTATTATCAATTTTTTCAGATGCTAATATTCCCCCGAAGTATAAATCGGACCATGCTCCCGTGAATGTTACTCTTAACACATCTTTTGAAGAGCACGGAAAATGATACTGGACATTTAATAACTCGTTACTCAAAAACCATGAATTTGTTAAACTAATAAAAAATGAGATAATAAATATAAAATCCATTTATGCTGCCTCACCCTATAACCCAGAGTACATATCAACCTGTCAAAGTAAAGATCTTCAACTCAATATCACGGATCAACTATTTTGGGAAACGCTATTAGTCCAGCTCAGAGGAAAAATCATTTCTTATGCCTCTCGTAAAAAACGGAAAAACCGTGAATTAGAAAAAACATTAGAGCACAAAATTAAAACGCTGGATGACAAAATAAAAGCACACCCCAAGACTGCAAGAACCAACCTAGATATTTTAGAAAATTTAAATTTAGAATTAGAAGATATTCGAAACAACAACGTTAGGGGGACTATGATTCGATCTAGAGCAAGATGGCATGAGCTAGATGAAAAATCAACATCCTATTTCTGTAATCTGGAAAATAGAAACCACATAAATAAAACGATACTAGAACTAAAAAAAGATGATGAATCTTCAGTGATAAACCGAAACGGAATCCTACAAACACAAAAACTTTTCTATGAAAAATTATATGCATGTAAAAATGACTATCACTAACGCATGTTTTTTCGAAAAGCTCAATATAGAGCATATACCAACACTATCAGAAAACAAAAAAACTAGTCTTGAAGGTCTAATCACATATAAAAAACTTCTAGAAACGCAAAAAAAGATCCCAAAATTATAAAAGCCCGGGTTTGGATGGATATACTTCCGAATTCTTTAAATTCTTTTGGTGCGACATTGGACAGTTTTTACTGCGTTCCATTAACTATGCCTATGCCAATAACCCAATGTCCATAACACAAAAGCAAGGTCTGATAACCTGCATACCTAAACCAGGTAAACCACGTAATCGTCAAAAAAATTGGCGTCCAATCTCTCTAGTAAATCTGTCTTATAAACTTATGTCATCCTGCATAGCCGAAAAAATCAAGGCAGTTCTAGACAGGCTAATAAATGAGGATCAAAAAGGCTTTATTCCAAGAAGATTTATTGGCGAAAATATTCGGCTATTGTATGACATCATTTTCGAGACCCAAATGCAAAATACAGCAGGAATGTCATTACTAATTGATTTTGAGAAAGCTTTTGACACAGTTTCCTGGGGTTTCATTAAAAAAGCCTTTTGAGGTTTTTTAATTTTGGAGATTTATTTAAAAAATGGATTCAACTGTTTCAAAGAAGTACAGAATCCTGCATCATACAAAATGGACACTTTTCAAGTTTCCTGAAACTAGGTAGAGGCTGCAGACAAGGGGACCCAATCTCTCCCTACCTATTTGTCATGTGTGCTGAGCTTCTGGGGATTGCAGTTAGGAATAATAAGAGCATTAAAGACATTAAGCTGTGGGATAAAGTTTTTAAAATATCGCAATACGCAGATGATACTTCCCTCTTATTTGATGGTAGTAAAGAATCACTAAGAGAATCTATGAGCACTCTAAGATGGTTTAACAATGTCTCAGGACTCAAGGTGAATATGGATAAAACTAAAGCTGTCTGGCTAGGGTCGATGCGCGAGTCAGATCGACGTTTTTGCAGGGAAAACGATCTTGATTGGTCAAACTCTTTTACTACCTTAGGCGTAGATTTTCCAGTTTTAGATATATTCTCTATTACCGAACGTAATATTATGCCAAGGCTACAAAACATGAAAGCCCTTCTTAGTACTTGGTCCTATCGTAACCTAACTCCGCTGGGAAAAATCACACTAATTAAATCTCTTGCTCTATCTAAAATTAGCCACTTATTGATATCGCTTCCAAATCCCATGCAGTGTTGAAACTATAAAAGAAATTGATACTATGTTTTCTCAATTTATCTGGAATAAAAAGCATCCAAAAATTAAAAAGTCAATGTTAGTAAAAATGTATGATGAGGGGGGTTTGAAAATGGTTAAAATGGAAAATTATGTAAACAGTCTGAAATTATCATGGGTTAGAAGATATTGTCTAAAACAGAATACTTAGAGTGTATTTCCGGAAAGATACAGTGTCAACACCATACTAACAATAGGCCCTACGTGCCTAAAGCAGGTTCCAAAAATTGAAAATCCATTTTGGTCAGATGTCGTGTCTGCATGGAAAAAATTTAGTGAAAAATTTATACTCGGCACTTTAACAGATATATTGAACCAACCACTTTGGGGAAATCCCTCTGTAAAATTAGAACTTATCAAGGCATGGCAGAATAAAAATCTTATACGTTTTGGGGATCTTGTGAAAGAAAATAGTAATATTAAAACACTACAGGAATTGAGATCAGACTTCAAAATAACTATTACCTTTCTTGATTATCATAGATTAATAAAGGCAGTACGTACCCAAAACATTGTTATATAAAATTATGGCCCAAAAATACCGCATTGTGTGTTTATACTCCCACAGTTGCAGGCTATTCTAGCGGTTAAAAAAGGTTGTGGTGCCTACACAAATATTTATTCCCAGAGTAAAATTGATATCATTCCATTCTCCCAAAATAAATGGAGGCGGGATCTTGCTTTGCGAGATGATTATAGTATTAACTGGAAAAGAATATATAAGCTACCCTTTTTAGTTACACTTGACACACGTTTGAGATACTTCCAACACAAGTACTCCATCGTATCTTCCCAACAAATAAATATCTTGCCCTTGTTAATATCAAGGATTCTGATAAATGCTTCTTCTGTGGATCCTACATAGAATCAATGATCCACCTGTTTGTTGAATGTGAATACGTACTACAGTTATGGTTGGACTTGCGGCAGTTGTTGGGCTTATGCGGCTATGTACATATTAGATGGCTTTCACCCATGGATATTATACTAGGAAAATCTGAGGAAGACATAACATTTAATTTTATAATATTAATCACCAAATATGTCATCTATAGATGCAAACCAAGCGGTAGGAGCCCAAACATTGCTGCAGTTAAGGCATACCTGAAATACGTAATGGAAGTTGAAAAATATATTGCTACAACAAACAACGAGATTGAACAATTTTATGGTAAATGGGCAACTCTATTACATAAATTATAACAATATAAGTCACATTTTAGTGTGTTTGTGTGTGTGTGCGCGCGCGTGCATCTACGTGTGCGTAAGCGTGTGTGTGCATGTAAATATATAAGATATGAGTAGGATATAAATGTTTGTCATATAATATTACATGATGTTTAGTAAAATTGTTCTTTTCGTGCTCAAGGCCTACAGCTACTACTATGCTAATTACCTTTATTTATGAACTTCTTGTAACGAAGTATAATTAGTACGCTCATATATGCACTACTTTGTAAAACTGTTTATGCCATTTACCTGTTTTTACCATCACTGAACTATGTTACCATCACAGTGTTGTAGATATTCTGTATAACGTATAATATAATGTAATGTACATATGTGTTTCTGGAAATAAAGAACATTATAAAAAAACTACACGCGCGTACACGCTCGCACACGCGCGTACACGCTCGTACACGCTCGTACACGCGCGTACGCCGTCCCGTGAGGGCGGCGGCGGCGGCGGCTGCAACAACACGCGCGCGCGTACACACGAGTACGAACGCACACGCGCAGCTACACGCTCTCGCTCATACCCGCACGCATGTACATACCGCACATACGGACACACACTCACACACACACACACACACACACACACACACACACATACACACACACACACACACACACACACATACCGATCACACATTGCACGACCAACACAATACTCAGCACTATCACACACACTCACAACAACATCACATATAGCCTGCTGTCTCACACACACACACACAGCACATTCATACATCATCAGCACACAACACCACATACACACACACAACACACTGCACACAGCACAACACACATACATTCACGACATCACAAGCATGCTCGCGGCAGCACGCGGCGGCGCACCAAACCCACACAATCACACACACACCCACATACACACACATAGCACACACACATAATCCACATCATTTGGCACACACACACACATACATACCACACACACGCACACACAATCACACACAGGTCACACACACACCTATAACACACACACAATCAATTTAACCACACACAGACACACATCACATGCGTCGTCAACACAATAGCCACACATACGACAACACAATACATCCACATGCATACACAACACCACATACACACAACTAACTACATCAACACACCACACACACCACTACACACACACAATCACCACACATCACAAATCACTTATACATGATTACATTTCCGTGACAAGACAATCTACTTTATACTAATAATATTATTTATATCTGAATGCTGTGCGCTCCTCATTGTGGGTATATAATGATATAGTGACGTACATGTGGTTAACGTACACAGCATGCTAGCGTTGCAGCTGCTGCTTACACCGCTCTGCATGTATACGTATATTTCTATAATAACATTAGTCGTTGCTCATGCTAACAATCACGCACACAGTCCGCTAGAGCGAATGAGCACGAAGTAGTTCGCATTAACATTTTAAATGGGAAATTTATTACCAACAATAAATTAACGTGTAATTATTTGATTAGGTATGTAATTGAAGTGAATAACAAAGTTACACACACTCGGTGCGATATCGACTTACAGATATGAATATACATACATATATAGTGTCTTACCGAACGCGGTGTTTCAGAAAGCGCATTTTTTGCTATGACAACTTAACTCACGATATGAGTCGTACGTGTATGTACCACGTGGGTAAGCAAACGAATCCGCCAGATGACGCCCGCGGTCGCGCAAAAATGTGAAGAGCCGGATAAAACGAGTTTTAGAAACGCGTCGCGATTTCGTGAGGAAACGGGAGTCTCAGAGAGGAGAGCGTCTCTTTTTCCTTTCATTTGCCGTTTCAACGCGGACAAGTCTAACGCAAATGAAAATGAAATGGCTGCTGAGTGGAAGCGGAGGAGAGGAGGAGTGCGCGCACAAACGAACATCTCGTTAGCTAGGTGCGAGCGCTACATACACGCACGCGCGCACGCACACAACATGACATTCATCAACCAATTGCACTATATATGTACGTGTACTTTACACACAGTCACGCGGCGTCTACAGCACACGGCACGAACTACGCAGACGACCCGGCGCGGGCACGCACACACCACACAGCCCACTACAGCATACAGCGCGCAACACACACACAGTGTTTGTCAGTCACCACACACAAAA
The DNA here is from genome assembly GCF_000485595.1 of Priapulus caudatus. Classification (NCBI taxonomy): domain Eukaryota; kingdom Metazoa; phylum Priapulida; class Priapulimorpha; order Priapulimorphida; family Priapulidae; genus Priapulus; species Priapulus caudatus. The sequence goes on from NW_014577992.1 coordinate 111,683, forward strand.
AAAACCAAATTGCACATCACACACAAAACACAATCACACCATTAGCATCACGAGCACACCACACACTAGCACGACACATATATCATACACCACCGCGCTTCGCACGCACACGCATCCGCACGCTCACGCACAGACATGCGACACACCATACATACGATAGCACATGAGGCAGATAAGCACACACACATGACGTGCAACTACAGCACAGCACACTACCACACATACACATTCAGTTTACAGCGCGCGCACACGTGCGCGCGTGCACACATCAGTGTTTTCACACAACCCAACCACACACACACACACTACACACAGTCATCAACACAGTCATAGTGCGTTGTGTGTGTGTGTGTGTGCAGCGGTGTGTGCGGGCGTGCGTGGTGTGTTATATCGTAGCTCTGTGAGAGATAGTGGGGCGTCGTGATCAGAACAGCATTCATTAAAAATGAGATGACCATAGTCTATGGCAGAGTGAGATTTTAAAAGGACAATAACTCATTCGTGGCTCGCTCGCTCGCTTCCGCATCCGTGCTAGCTATCGCACCGTGGCGCTTACGAGTTCCGCGTCTGAGCGTTTATCCGGAGCTCGCTGTAGACTCCGGCGAAAACTTGTATTGACTCGGGCACGACCGTTAAGCTTCGCCGCTTTCCCCATGTCGAGGCGCCCCCTGCGACGAGCACGGTTACTGAAGCTGTGAATTGGCCACGCTGCAACATGGTCTGCAGTGTAGACCGCGGCGTCGCTGGGCCGCCTGCGTCGCGACCGTCGGTGCGGAAGTCGGCTCGGTTTAGATTCGCTGGCGGGCCTGCGCACTGTCTGTGAAATTGGGTTCCAGTAGATAGGGCAGTACACATGCCGCCGACGAGCTGACGGCCGACTGGCGGCCTGTCGCGAGCCTCCTGCCGCGCCCTTCTAAGTTGCCTTTTCGCGAGTCGTCGCGTCGTGCGCCGCCGCGCTTTCTACGACGATCCACGAGGCGGAAGCCTAAACACTTGGCGGAATCTCCAGAGCCGTAGGCTGATGGAGGTGCGGAGCCGCGAGGGGGCCCTGTTGGTCGGCCGTCTCCGACGGCGTACATCTCCTTCGGCGACGGTAGCGCGCGGCGCACGCGCATGAATAAAGCACGGCCAGTGAAAGTGGCCGGCGTTGTACGCCGCTCGCACGCGTTGCTCACCGCAGGAAGTTCGTTTGTCGTTGTCGTGCGCGCGTGCGTCGTGCCGTCGCGAGTTGTCGACCGGCTTGCGGGCGAGCGGTTGTTACCAGCCATCCGTCGTCGATCGTCGCCGCCTCCAATCTATTCGTCATCGGCGCCCTGCGCCGTCGTCCTGCAAGCGGGCTGCTGGCAACGCCAACACAGACGAGGGTGTCGGCCGGCGTCACGTGAACTACGTAGACGCGAAGTCGGAGCCACCGAGTGGCGTCGTGCGGCCGTCAGGAAGAAGTAGGCAGATCTGCGACGTAGCGTAACGGTATAGCGGTCCACATGATCCATGGCAATAGGATGCATGACGACGATTGGACGATAGCAGCCACGGTCACGATACAGGCAGATGAACGTCATGATGTTAGGCAAGAGACGGGGACGGTAAAAGACCGTGAAGATAGCAGACGACGATGACGATAGCAAACGAAGATGACGATAGCAGACGACGATAACAATAGCAGACGACGATGACGATAGCAAACGAAGATGACGATAGCAGACAACAATAACAATAGCAGACGACGATGACGATAGCAAACGACGATGATGTTAGCAGACGACAATGACGATAGCAGACGACGATGACGATAGCAGACGACGATGACGATAGCAGACGACGGTGAGGTAACAGACGACGATGATGTTAGCAGACGACGATGACGATAGCAGACGACGGTGAAGTAACATACGACGATGATGTTAGCAGACAACGATGACGATAGCAGACGATGGTGAGGGTAACAGACGATAATGACGATAGCAGACAACGATGATGATAGCAAACGACGGTGACGGTAACAGACAACGATGACGATAGCAGACGTCGATGACGATAGCAGATGACGGTGACGGTAACAGACGATGATGATGATAGCAGACGACGATGATGATAGCAGACGACGGTGACGGTAACATACTGTAATGGAAACAATAACCGGTGCTAACGATAGCAGCCGATTCTGTCGATAACCGACGGCACGACCAATGTTGGAACTTACTGACAATAGCAGACGACGTAAAAGATAGCAGCCGATACCCACAATGCACACAGAATAAACATATTGAAAATAATGCACACGATGCTAGCAACAGTACACGATATACTACTGCCAACAATAAGTTGTTATGTAATCTAGATGCGGTGAGGAGAGGTGGTAACCGGCTTGCTCGTGTTATCCGTAGCATTTTTCCGATTTTAAGATTTTTGCCGAGAGCTGAGAGGCGGGTAAACGTACTTTGAAGTTGACATCACATACACGGAAACGAATATCCATCGCCGCTGCCTACGGCAGGCCAAAAAACGAAAAGGAGAAACATTTGTCGTGTTCGTTTAGTATATTATCTAGTTATATTTGTATATATATATA
>NW_014577992.1:118619-122118 GCF_000485595.1 Priapulus caudatus
ATATGTGCGTGTGTGTGTGTGTGTGTGTGTGCACGGGTGTGTGCGGGCGTGCGTGGGTGTGTTCTATCGTACCTGTGAGGAGATAGTGGGGGCGTCGTGTCAGAGACGCATCATTAAAATTGAGATGCACAAGCTCTATTGGCAGGAGTGAGATTTTAAAAGGACAACCACTCATTCAGTGGCTCGCTCGCTCGCTTTCCGCATCCGTGGCTAGCTATCGCACGTGGCGCTTACGACGTTCTCGCGTCTGAGCGTTTATCCGCGATCTCGCTGTACGACTCCGGCGGAAAAACGTTGTATATGACTTCGGGCACGAGCCCGTTAGCTTCCCGCTTCCCCATCGAGCGCCCCCTGCCGACGAGCAGGTTACTGAAGCTGTGAATTGGCCAGCGCTGCAACATCGTCGGCGTGTAGACCCGCGGCGTCGGCTGGCCGCCGTCGGCGACGTCGGTGAGGAACGTCGACGCCGTCGGTTTAGATCGCTGGCGCGCTGCCGACGGCTTGAAATTGGGCCAGTAGAAGGGCCAGTACCACATACCGCCCGACGACGACGGCCGACTGTGCCGCCTGTCGGCGACGCCCGCCGCGCCCTCTAACGTTGCCTTTTCGCGACGTCGCGGTCGTGCGCCGCCGCGCTTCACCGACGACCACGAGCGGAAGCCAAACACTTGCGGAATCTTCCAGAGCCGGTAGCGGATGGAGGGCGGCACCCGCGAGGGGGCCCTGTTGGCGGCCGTCTCGACGGCGACGATCTCCTTCGGGCGACGGTAGCGCCGCCGCAGCACGCGCATGTAGATCGGCCAGTTAAAGTGGCCGCGGTTGTACGCCGCTCGCCGCGCCACCTGCAGGAAGTCGTTGTCGTTGTCGTCGGCGGCGGCGTCGTCGGCCGTCGCGAGTTGTCGACCGGTGCGGGCGAGCGCGTTGTTACCCCAGCCATCGTCGTCGTCGCCGCCGCCCCAACTATCGTCATCGTGGTCGCCGCCGCCGTCGTCCTGCAGCGGCTGCTGCAACGCCAACAGCAGACCGAGGGTGTCGCCGGCGTCACGTGAACTACCGTAGACGCCGGTGGAGCCACCAGTGGCGGTCGTCGGCGGCGTCGGAAGAAGTAGGCAGGCTGCGACGAGCAGAACGGCAGGCGGCCACATGCTCCCTGCGAATAGATGCAGACGACGATGACGATAGCAGCCGACGGTCACGATAGCAGATGACGATGATGTTAGCAGACGAAGGGGACGGTAACAGACGACGGTGACGATAGCAGCCGACGATGACGATAGCAGAAGACGATGACGATAGCAGACGAAGATTACGATAGCAGACGACGATAACAATAGCAGACGACGATGACGATAGCAAACGAAGATGACGATAGCAGACAACCGAACGATAAAATACGCACCGACGACGAATCGCCGAATGATGTAAAACCGGAGAGTTGAAGACGATAGCAGCACATACAATATAAAACAATAAAAAGCACACACGATGGCACGATAAGCGAGAGAGACAGAAAAATGACTTTGTTAGCATACCTCAGGATCAAATTGTATGCAGAGACAACAATGTGGCGAAATGCACAGTAAACGATGACGATTAGCCACTCCTGTAATATGTCAAGCAGCACGCTTAGCATTGCTAGTCGGCACCCGAAAACAGCAAGACAACCACATTAGAAGTCTATAAATACACAGCGTGAAACCGAAACTGGGAGATATTTCTGAAATGATCGTCATCGAGTGAAACAAAGCACACTCAAGCTTTTATTTGAACGGAGCAGACCGCGTGAAGTAACACTCAGCGCACGGGAACGTGGCGTGTGGAGTTCAGATAAATAAAGTTGTGCTTAATCCAGGACACACGTGTAAGAATGAGAACGCCACTGATGCTAAAGATAACCCGAAATTGGGGGTGAGGGGTAAGCCAGGATCGATAGAAATTAACGATAGCGAGACCAACCTGGTATGCAATGGAAGTCCTGGAACAAGCCGAAAGTGGGCTGATGAACCCGCGTGTCGAACAGAACAAACGCGAGTCGACGCGGTATGGGCAGCGTATACGTCGATAGTGATAATCTGAGTTGCGACGGACGGCAAATGGGACGTGAACGTTAATCAACCATGATGGAGTCGACAAGTCGATCGAGTGGCCAAGAATCCAGCATACCCGAATTATGGACTGTTCCGCATACAGACCGACGGGTGACGGGATCATACACCTAGTGAACTTGAAACAATATAACCGGTGCTAACGGGATAGCAGCCCGATTCTGTCGAATAAACCGACGGCAACACGACCACATGTCCTGGAAAGCTTATCGACAAAGCAAGATCGACAGTAAAAGATAGACAGGCCGATACCACGACAGTTGCAGCCCACGAGTATGAGCAAGCCTTGAAACTGAAGTGACGGTAAGCTACACGATGCTAGCGCAGAGCCGTACACGATTAAGCTCGATCCGCACATCATTAGCGGGCAGGAATCAACACCCTAAAACAATCAAGTTCGGCAGAAAACGGTCTTATATGGTAAATCTAGATGCGGGTGACGAGAGTGGTAACCGGCTTGGGCTCGTGTTAGGACCGGGTGTTAGCAGTTTTCCGATTTTAAGATTTTACCTCTCATCTAGTTATTAGAAATAGAGCTGAGAGGGCCGTGATAAACGCGTAGAGTTGTTGAGTAATTTATGATATTGCAGTCCATGGTCTACAACATTTCAACAGCGTCACACTGAAAAGACCGGAAATATGTCGTGCAGCCAAAGGTGCCCGAGAGCCTCTATGTTCGATTGACGTGTGTCGCTAAGGTGCGCCCATTGAGGCCCCAACCAAGAGATCGGATATAGAGAGAGAAATAAACAGCGTGTCGTCCGTAGTTCGCGTGTTTTAATAAGAAAACCACGGCCTAATGCCAGCTTAGCATGGTTTAAGTTGGGAGTGTTGTAGTTAGTGTGTTGGTTATAGTTAATGCGTATAGTATTATTAGGTGTTCAGTGTAGTGTGTAGTGATGTGTGTTGTGTAAAGTGTGTGAATGTAGTGAGTGCGTGATGCAAATTTGTTTGCGTGATTTGTCGATTGTTTAATGATCGTATGATGCAGAGTTAGTTATGGCGTGTGTTTTATTTCGGATTGATTATATGATGGGTCATCGGGAAACTGTTCGGGGTCGCTGGTTCATTTTGCTCATTTGCCGTCAGCTTTGGATGGCTTCTGAGCGCACGGAACATCACCACACCCACGCGCCACGCACGCCAAGTAGCATTCTAACGCTTAATATTGGCCGCAACGGCAGCAGTATGTCGCTCTCGTTACTCTACTTCTCTCTCTCACCTCACTCTCTCTCATTCTCTTGTCTCTCTCTCTCTCTCTCTCTCTCCTCTCGTCTCTCACCACGTCTCTCTCTCTCCTCTCTTCTCTTTCATCTCATCTCTTTCCCTCTCTCCATCTCTCTCCTTTCTTTCTCTCTTCTCTCCCTTCTTTCCTTCTCGCCCTGACCCCTGCG
>NW_014577992.1:123553-123867 GCF_000485595.1 Priapulus caudatus
CACACACACACACACACACACACACATACACACACATATACATACACACGTGCGCTCGCACGCACACGCACGCACGCACACTCGCACACACACACATACACATACGTACACATTACACACACGCACACACACATGCGCGCACACTCGCACACACACATACACACACATACACATCACACACGCGCGCGCACACGTGCGCGCGTGCACACACACACACACACACACACACACACACACACACACACACACACACACACACACATGTGCGCGTGTGTGTGTGTGTGCGACGGGTGTGTGGGGGCGTGCGGTGGGTG
>NW_014577993.1:1541-7622 GCF_000485595.1 Priapulus caudatus
GGTACAACGTGTTTGACTATATATATATGTCAACAATACATATGTTTATAGTTATAGCATTTATATTTATCAATAATATATTATATATATTATAATATTATATACTTACATGACTATCTACATACACGCTCGCCCATGTGAGCAAGAAGCAACCGAATAATTGCAGAGGCACAGCAGGGCCGGAGGCACAAGCAATGTACACGATGGAACTTTGTGTCACAGGAAGCGTTCATGTCTTCGGCCCACTGTCAGCGTTTTCCAAAACCTGTAAACACCTTCTACCCACACTATAGCTTACTGACCGTGAGCCCCAGGTTCTCTGCGCCGTTCTTGCCAGTGGCTGGGCTACGAATGTAGTGCCTATTTATAGTTGACATTGAGAAGCTAGGAAGAAGAAGAAGGAGGGGAGGCGAGATGTTAGAGTTAGAAGAGAGAAGAGGAAAGAGGGGAAGAGAAAGAAAAGAAAGAGAAGAAGTAAGAAGAAGAAGAAGAGAGAGAAGAAGAAGAAGAAGAAGAAAGAAGGAGAAGAGAAGAAGAAAGAGAAGAGAAAGAAGAAGATGAAGAAGAGAAAGAAGAGAAGAAGAAGAAGGAAAAGAGAGAGAAGAGAAGGAGAGAGAAAGAAGAAGTAAGAGAGAAGAAGAAGAGAAGAGGAAGAGAAGAAGAGAAGAAGAGAGAGAGTGAAGGAGAAGAAAAAGAAAAAAAGAAAGAGAAGAAAAAGAAAAGAAGAAGAGAAGAAGAAGAAAAGAAGAGAAGAAGGAGAAGAAGAGAAGAAGGTAAAGAGAAGAGAAGAAAGAGAATGAAAGATGAAGAATGAAGAATAAGAGAAGAAGATAAGAAGAAGAGATGAAGGAAGAAGAGAAGAAGCAAGAGAGAAGAAGGAAGAAGAAGAAGAAGAAGAGAAGAGAAGACTACCGATTGAAAGTTTCTATCACGAAATTATTCTATATGTTTCGAGCTCTGCTGCCACCGCAGATTCGCACACAAGCAAACAGAATCACACCCGTGGGTAGAATCACGGTGAACCTGGAGGCAGCAACGAACCTGGAGAGATTGGCGATATGTTAGCCGAGGTGCCGAGAGACTTAGGCGAGGACTTGGAGACGCGAGACAATGCCTCCGTCGCCGCAGCGACCTCCAGGTATCGCTTCCTCGTCCGCGGAACCTTCCGAGTTCACCGTACGCTCGCGAGCGAAGCCTATTGTCGACATTCGACTCGCGGTGCGTTGCCAGACTAAGATCCTTCTTGACTTGTTGTTTATAATCGTCCATTGATCTGCAGTGAGAAAGGAATATTGCCACAAGCTGCCCTAAGTACTATAGCGCCGATAAAGTTGCCGCAGGGCTATAGAACATTTAATGCCGGTTTGTAAAGTCTGAACTGTACCCAATGCTTCTAAAACGTGACGTCACCCGAATGTAACTAGGCTGTATCATAGACCTGCCATGTGTTTTGTTACATTCGAGGTGAACGTCAACGACGTGTACAACAACAGGCATTTGAAACGGAAACACACACGTGAGTGCTAGCACTTTAGGAATAAATGCCATAAATACAGGGTGTAAAGTTGTGGAAAGTGTTCAACAAAGATAGGCGAAGATTTTCTATTGGTAAGATTAACATAAGCTGTTAAAAAGCTTATCAGATCTGATATTCTGCGTTTGTGATGCATTTTTCGTGGATGCGATTTGGGGACAGTATGCGAGTTTACAAACCTGCATAAAATGTTCTATAGCCCTGCGGCAACTGTACGCGGGCTTACTAGTTACTTAGAGCTATTTCTAAGCTAAGCTTAGTAACTATAGCCCGCGTTGCAGTTTCCGAGCCGGCTATATAGGATCTTCTGTTACGGATGCTCCCGCGCCAACTTAAGTTGACGCGGCTTACTTGACCGGCTATTAAGTCTGTGATAGGCTTAATTAATGCCTTCTTATCGGGATTAATGTCTTAAGTTATATCCGCCAACTAAATTTAACTCTAACTATCGTTTTAAATGCGTCTGCATTGCAGGTAATTCTTTTTCGTGACGACATTCGATCTTTGCGAACTTCAAACACCGGCCATTTTGGCGGCGCTGCAAGCCAGCGCCAGTCAGCGGGTTGGAGTCCCTAGCATTATTAATAGATGTACCTATAGCCCTGCGGCAACTGTCACGCTGGCTATAGTACTAAGCTCCAGGGTCTATGGTCTCCCTGAGGTCACTTGCCGGAAGTACCTGGGTACGGTACCGCGTATACCGGAACCGTACCACTTGCGTTAACTATCTCAGGGGTCAAATTAGATTTTTCATTTGTAATCCATTTTGGGCGGATTGGTCCAGTGTATTGAAAATCTAGGATATCCCCCCCCAAATGATATCTGCCGTATCCATATTTTTGGATTAGTAATTTCAAACAATGTTGGTATCCAAATCTTGAAAATATGCAATGATATGGCATTTGGAAGAATTATTAAATATGGTATGGTAATTAATTATTAAAAAACATGAAAAAGATTCACAGTCATATGCAGCATACAAGTACACTGCAGGGAGGTAGGTCTAGACGCTTGTCTGGTTCACTTACAAAATGCGTTACACATCACCTTTATGAATACATAACAAAGGCCACGCTATACGCTTGCACTTGCAACATGCTGATGCCTGCTGATATAACCGCAATGTTGGCCGCCATAGTAAGGCGGTGGCCTGGCGGCGGCCGCCTCCGATTGCCGGCTGCCCGTTATAAAGTGATAACTCAAACCACGATCACTGATTTTATAAGGATTTTTTTGACTATCCGGACGGATACCAAGCATTGAAATCTGGTATCCAACACAAGGATCTACTATCCAGCGAGATATCGAGGATACCGCTATTTCGACCCTGCTATACTAATATGCCGCCGATGTACCTCGCTCTCTCTAATAACGAACGTCCTAGGGAGTGCCGGCCTCAAGGATATAGAGCATGAGTTGTAGAGAGCAAAGCGATGTGTTATGCCACTAAGTTTTCAATCTCGCCAATGCTCTATTCCTCGTGTACCGAGCTCGGTTACGCCTCACTCCCTAACCCTAACCCTAACCATATCAGCATGTTCCAGGATACATTACGCAGTTACCAGCGGTAGCCTCTAGTGATAGTGACTATAGGGGGATGTGTACGATTTGCCGCTGGCGCCAGAGGGCAACCTCGTACGCCGAGGCCCTATAGTTGACTAGAGCTATAGCCAGGGAGACATAGAACCCTGCGATCAGACATTACTAGAGCCTATAGTCAGGGCAGACATAGACGCTTCCGCAGTACTAGTAAGCGGTCCTAATGTATGCTCTAGATACTATAGCCCGGCGCTACAGTTGGCAGTGGCAACGTAAGCCAGTGCGAACTGTTCGCGGCCTATAGTACTAGAGCTATTCCTACGCATACTTAAGCTCGTAGGTCTATCTGTTTCCGCTGACCTTTCTGCTTTGACCTAGCTCGCTTTAAGCCTATTTCTGACTAACCCTGAACACTAACATATATATTATATACTATATATATATATATATATATATATATATATTAGTCAGAAATAGCTAAGTACGAAGCAGGCCTGACCGTGAACAGAGGTCAGTGCGGACATAGACCTTAAGGCTGCCAATTACGTTTAGTGTTATTTTATGTTCTCGTACTTGTCGGTGGTTCCAGTTTACACTGGACTATTAGACAAGGTTAGTAAGTGGCCCTTCAGGATAAACCAATTAGACAAACAGCTGAATATGGATGTGAGTTGCAATGCACACTGGTGTCCTCTCCTAAGTGGAGTTCGCGATGCCATGTGGCAGTAAAGCCTCGACTTACAAATGTCAACGTCTCCGTTTGCTTCCACAACACCCCGTAGGGTAGTGTCCAGATGACTCATCCGCGGAAAAAGAAGAGATTTGAATGCGGTTGTTGTTGCAGAACGCATATGGTGTCCGAATTTGATGTGGGGGTTTTCGATCATGGTAACCTGACAGTGACAACCCCAGGGATCAAATATCTATTTCGCCTGGGTATTGCTATGTGGTTAATACAACCTATATACTTCACTACACTCGAGTTTAAAGCGTCTTACGATACATAATTTATTGCCACCCGAGTTGGTCCTTAAGAGCGAATTGTACTGCCCCTCCGATATTCGTCCATAGGTGTTCACTGCTAACATCTTGCAGATATGTTTTGATTCTTTCTAGCTTATATTAAACGCAGTGGTGGAGGATACGGGCAGCCGTCGTTCGTTGAAGACCTTTTTGCCGTTACGCGGTTAAGGGTTAGGCTTATCTACTTCCTAGCTACATCTAACTCTCAATCGCTGGGTTTATTTGGCCAAGGCCGTTATTTCTAAACTCTGGCGCCACCGCCGCCATCTTTTGTCTCGTCTTGAAGTAGTGAAAGCGAATGGACTGGCCTACCCGTTAGCTCAGAGACATTTAGCATGACGGCTTGCCGTACCTAGCCTGCCGCGTGCAAATCTATTTAGGCCACCTACGGTAATCACAAAGTGTGATGCACAGATTTTCTGTGTTCATCAAACTGATGCACAGGACATTTCACGTATATCAAGGCAATGATTGCAAAACGCCATAACCTAAACCACTAACCACTAACACACTCAGCTCATAGCGGTCTATGTCACCAGGCGTACTGCCGAACGTAGAACGGTACCCTGCCGTACGGTCAGGTATATGCCGAACGTACCCTAACCTGGGTACTTATTGACTATCATATGGTTAGGCAGTTAGAGGTCTGCCGCGGTTGCAGTTAGGGTGAAGGATGTAGGACCGTAGCGCGCACTCCCATAGACTCGTTAGTGGAGTTAGCGAAGGCTACGTGGCTCCGGCGAGGGTATTATTATTATATAACTTCTTTTAGATAGTTACCAGGCGTACCACGTACCAGGTCCAGTCATTCCAGGCCCCAGAGTACGTTCGGTATACCGGACGGTACGGTGTACCCAGGGTACGTTCCGGCGGTAACCTGGGGGACATAGACCCTCTCAGCTACACTTCGTGATACCTAAGCCAGGTTATACTTTATGACTTAGGGTTACTGGAACAACTTACTTTCTGCTTTGTGATTGCGAGTTGTTGCTGAAACTGGGTTCAACAAGCATGTAGAACAAAAATGACCAAAGGCGCAATCTCGCCAGAGATATGAAAATTGCTCTCTTGTTTGTTGTGGCGGCGGAGAAGCAACTTCACGACAGATGGCGCTAATACCAGCCAGGTTATGTACACATTTTAATGTGTTGTAGAAACCGATCCTTTCAGTCCGACTCATTCAATGAATCAATCTTCCTTGTACTACTGGAAATGGGAGCACGACTGAGAAAGGAAAACAACAACAAAAATCTCCTCCCAATGTTTATGTAGGGTTGTTCTTGAGCTTGAACTGTCTTGAAGGTATGGCTAGTGGCAGTGATGTCACTCTCTGATGCTGAAGCCGTGAAGGGGTCGTTGTCGTATCAGGTACTACACAGTACACTGATATGTACCCGAGGTACATATATGTGGGAGGTACATATATGTATACACAAAGTGTACCAGACTTGTACTACAGAAGTGTACCCTAACCCTAACCCTAACCCTAACCCTAAACATACCTCATATAAAAATATAAACATAATACCAAGACTGGCAAGAGCGTATAATTTAGAAGGAGAGCGTACAACGGTAAAATGCTGAAACCATGTTGCAGTATTAGTCGAATTAATAAACTTTTCCCGTGTTATTTTGACGATTCTCTGCAGTATTATTGATCAGCTGTCCTACCTTGTTCATATAAAACAAACCGCATGTCCCTATACGATCGATGCCCATACGCTGAGATATTGAGCGGTGAAAATCTGGTATTTTCGCTGAACACCGACTAGACATTAGTCAGTACTGCAACCCTCTCTCCAAGTGTTTCCAGTGTGTTGCTTCCAGTCGCCGCTGTGTAGCGCCATAGTGGCGCTGACTCACGTAATACTACCAGAGTTTAGTATACATCCAGCGTGAGGTGGGCGTGAGGTCTGCACAGGTGGGGGTCATCACTATGGCAATCAATAACAGACTTTATTCATTCCATTTGTCAATCATTGACG
>NW_014577993.1:11541-14971 GCF_000485595.1 Priapulus caudatus
ATGAGATAGAGATACGTAGAGATACACACATGACAGAGAGACATGAGATAGAGATACGTAGAGATACACACATGACAGAGGGATATGAGATAGAGATACGTAGAGATACACACATGACAGAGTGATATGAGATAGAGATACGTAGAGATACATACGTAGATAGCTGACCTAGTGAAGAACGTGACTCACTAAGTTCTCATGTACATGCTATGGAGGGTTACTCTTCTTATTCTACATACTCTAAGAATAAATGTAAAAATCAATGATTTGTTTTCTATTCTTTCTCATCTTACGTTTGTAACATCGTGGGAACGTCGTTCTAGCGACCCGACAAGGTGTGAAATAGAAGCAAGAAGAGTTTTTTATTTTAAAATATGGTTTCATTGCGCATCAGGGCGGCAGGTTGACTTAATATGACAGATTCTACATATAATTCTTCATAATCGCATTCATGAGAGCAGAGAATGGGACCCGAGAAGATATGAAACAGAAGGTAGACGAAATTTTTATTCTAAAACTGTATTATGCATGATGATGTATGACTTGATATGATGGGCAGCTGTAATCTTCTCCATCGTCATAATCTCAGGTGTGCGTCAGAGCAGGGAAAAAATTTATTTTTCGGGGACTACTTTTCAAGCTCGCGTGCATGAAAATAGCACTCTAAAATTTGGTTTGCATTGAACTCTATGCAAATTTCCGGGGGCTTTTTTTGGCATTTCCGGGGCTCTTTTTCGCATTTCGGTGGGCTAAATCGCCCCGAGCCCCCGTGTATTTTTTCCACTGCGTCAGAGCAGAATGATTGCTGGCTGTATGTATGTCTGTATGGCTCTATTCCCTTCTTTCTCAAACACAAGCAAGAATGAAATGAAGATGCTGTCTGTTGGTAGTGCCAGGGGTGCATGAATAAAAACACGCAAAGGTTTTTTTGTCACTTCTGTTAGTATCGGGATGATGTTGACATAAAAATGTGATCGTAATGTAATTAAAAAAATGTCATTAATAAATTGTCATGTAAATTAGTTAACATGTCAAGCTAATGTACTGAGTGTGGTGGATCTAACGTAACAAGTTAATGCAGTCTCGGTAGGTCGTCGCGAAACCGAGGTCGCTCGGTCGACTCGGATCTCCGCACGCTCTTATGTTTAATAAGAGAGCGTGCGTGCGCGCACTTGGCCCAATTATCGCGCGAAGCATCGTCTCGCCTTTCGCGGGAAATATTGCTTTCGTTGAAAAAGTTCTCTGTACCACGGAGCGCTGCCGTCGCATGACAGATGTACATACTGACTAATGTCTAGTCGGTGTTCAGCGAAAATACCAGATTTTCACCGCTCATTATCTCAGCGTATGGGCATCGTAGGGACATGCGGTTTGTTTTATATGAACAAGGTAGGACAGCTGATCAATAATACTGCAAAGAATCGTCAAAATAAAACAGGAAAAGTTTATTAATTCGACTAATACTGCAACATGTATTCAGCATTTTACCGTTGTACGCTCTCCTTCTTTATACGCTCTTGATAATACTAAACAACCTAAAACTACCTCGGGTACATATCTGTAGTACCTGATACGACAACGACCCTTTCTGCGTCACTGATGACGCAGAAACCGTAGGCTACGCCGTAGGCCCTAGTTGATTCAGCCTAGCCCAGGGAGGGGTCGAGTGTACTACTACTACTACTAGTACTAGCTTACAGTTACTATACTGTCGTAATTAGTACAACAACATGGTCATCGTTACAAGGGCCCTAGTCTAGAAGACATGTCTCACAATACTTCATGTCTACAATACAATACCTCAATGGGTTAATTATGTCTTCTAAATTCTAGACTAGCACCCTATATTAGCTATAAACACCCCGGCTTAGTTTAGCACATATGCGAACTATATATATTGGGGTTCCAAACTAGGATTAAGCATGAACAACTACTTACTACTACTAGCAATCAATACAGTAAACGTCAGATCAATGTAGTATCATAAGTAACGTGTCAGTGTAATGTCGGTTCAACTTCATGCCTCATGGATTATAAGCGCTCACCACAATTCATTTTCGCAATGTGTCACATGTGGACAGCTCTTATACCCTTGGGCCACTTCTCCTATGTGAAGGGTGAAACCAAAAGAAAGGAGAAAGGAGGCTCGTATATATTCATGATCACGATTCACGATACATTGAATAGAACATGATGTACGCGGCCACCGTTGCTCAATCCAGGTTTGGGACCCCTGTATATATAGTTCGCATGTACGCTAAACTAATTCGGGTTGCTAAACTAGGATTGGGCTTTCACCGCCCGCACTGGTTTTATCAGATGTATTATAATTTCCAAAAAGTCCCATAGTATTACATACCCCTCTCCAATAATTGACCATTTTTGTAATAAATCTAAACCTGCTTTTATTGTCATTTCACGCCAATATCAGATTGTCGATACATTGTTACATATCACTTCTATCCGTAGAATATGTGTCGTTAGCCGGTCAACTGGGGTGAAGAGCTGATTGGCTGAACACTGCCATCATGTGACTACCATCTTGTCCACTCAGGAAGAGTGTAATGATACAAAGCTTCAGCTCTAAGTCTAAGCAAGATGGCCGGAAAGTATGTCCGGAAAATTCCGAGTCCGGTTATGTAAGTTTCTGTGATGGGGCTTAGAGTTAGAGTTAGATGTTTGTTGCTGGAGTGTTATATGAATAGTTCAGTCATTTCATTGTCTCTCTTTGTTTGTCGTTCCATTTCGCTCTTTTTTTTCTTGCCCTTTCTTTCTCCTCTCCCTCTCTCTTTTTCCACCCCCCTCTCTTTTATCTCTGTCTCTCTCTCTTTCTATTTCTCTCTCTCTCTCTCTCCTTGACTCTCTCTCTCTCTTTCTCTCTTTTTTTCCTCCCTCTTTCCCTCCCCCTCCCCTCCCCTCTCCCCCTCTCTCTCTCTCTCTCTTTATCTTCCCCCTCACCCTCTTCCTCCCCTTCCTCTTCTATCTTTCAACTACCTAATACCAACCACTATCATTTCTATTCTTTGCTCGTGTTTGTGCACTGCATGTCAACATTTGTACAGTAGTAAACATCATTGTAGCTTAGAATTGAAATACAAACTCTTATTTAATCTAAATTACGGTCTGGTTTGGAACGATTACACCAATCCAAACACCATTTGTGCGTGGCCTATAGGGAACCTGACTTTGAGCTCATGGGTTTGTTTGTTTGCATTGGCCTGCATGGTAAATGACTGAGCGCATGGGGGTGGTGTTGGGTTGCCAGCTATATTGACAGCA
The DNA here is from genome assembly GCF_000485595.1 of Priapulus caudatus. Taxonomy (NCBI): domain Eukaryota; kingdom Metazoa; phylum Priapulida; class Priapulimorpha; order Priapulimorphida; family Priapulidae; genus Priapulus; species Priapulus caudatus. The sequence goes on from NW_014577993.1 coordinate 14,821, forward strand.
GTACTGATTTCTTGCTGCCGCAGCAGCTATGCATACCCTTGTGTCGCATTACAGACGTTATTAACAGCTGTGATGATAGTACTGGGTGCACGTGGGAGTAGAGAGAACGAGATAGAGAGAGGGGAGCGAGAGAGAGAGAGAGAGAGAGAGA
>NW_014577993.1:15935-17271 GCF_000485595.1 Priapulus caudatus
CGAGATTTGTTACGCACGGCGGGGCGTCCCCTCTACCAATCCCCTCCAATCGCCTCGCGTGCATACCGCTTGAATCTTCTCGCGCTTCGCGTTGCTAGGGTGGCGTCATAGCGCGGCAATCAATGTGAAGCGCGTTGCGTCACGGTTGCAGGCAATTAGTGTGCCAGTAGGAGGTGGTTGCACGCTCAGCTGCCAGCGTTGCCATGGTGTGTCATCATCATCATCATCAGCAGCAGCAGCAGCAGCAGCAGCAGCAGCAGTAATAGTAGTAGCAGCAGTAGTAGCAGCAGAGCAGCAGAGCAGCAGAGCAGCAGTAGCAACAGAGCAGCAGTAGCAGCTGCAGCAGCAGCAGAGCAGTAGCAGCAGTACTTAGCAGCAGCAGTAGTAGTAGTAGCAGTAACACAGCAGCAGTAACAGCAGAACAGCAGCAACAGCAGCAGTAGCAGTAGTAGCAGCAGCAATACCAACAGCAGCAGCAGCAGTAGTACAGCAGCAGAGCAGCAGCAGGAGTAGCAGCAGCAGCAGCAGCAGCAGCAGCAGTAGCAGTAGCAGTAGCAGCAGCAGCAGTAGTAGCAGCAGCAGCAGCAGCAACAGCAGCAGTAGCAGTAGCAGTAGCAGCAGCAGTAGCAGCAGCAGCAGTAATAGTAGCAGCAGTAGCAGTAGCAGTAGCAGCAGCAGTAGCAGTAGCAGCAGCAGCAGCAGCAGTAGCAGCAGCAGCAGCAGCAGTAGCAGTAGCAGCAGGAGTAACAACATATGCAGCGTGTCTGGTTTCATCCTCCCATCTGGGCAGCAGTAGCAGCAGCAGCAGCAGTAGCAGCAGTAGCAGCAGCAGCAGGAGGCTGGTAACGGAGTCACCGCGCGAGCGCATGTACGAACACACGAGTGGGGCGGCCATTCGTGCGGAGAGAAGTGCGTGCGGTGTCGTCACGCGTGCGTGCCCCAGCGACGGACGGTGACAGAGTGACAACACGGTGGTGACATAGGAGTGACAGATGACAGTGTCAGTGGCGGACGCGGCGCGTAGTGAATAGAGCGCCGCGCGGAAACTTTCGCCGCGAAAACATCGACGGGATTCGAATACGAGCGAGCGAGCGAGCGTGTGTGCGTTCTCTTGTTTCACGTTGCGTCGCGAAGCTTGTGAAGTGACGGAGTTAAGACAGCGAGGAGCGACCCGAGAAACACATCCTGTCCTCCAGGGGGCGATAAATAGTTACCTTACATGTGGAACTTGTGGACACATATAACAAGTCACCTCAGTGAAGAGAGGACCCATCAGGGTGTGTGTGTGTGTGTGGTGACACTTGGTGATGTGTGAGGCGGGCGGGAGGGCGGCGGC
>NW_014577993.1:18073-18971 GCF_000485595.1 Priapulus caudatus
GTGCCTACATGCGTGCCTTCAAGTTCTTACGTGCGTGCATGGTTACGTGTGTGCGTGCGTGCGTGGGTGGAGGAGTGACAGTAGCTTTTATTGACGTGGATTGCCTCGTTTATACAACCTCCCTCCCTCCCTCCCGTCAACGCCCGGAATGTAAAAATGCATCGCCGCGTGTGAGAAACCCAACATGATGTATGCCACGGATGCATCACTCACCTCCTCTCCCAGCTGTTGTTTACCTCTGTTGATTTCTCACCATGGCAACCAGGTGAGAACGCTGCTGCTGCGTCCAGGTAGTGGTGTGGGGGGGGGGAGCGGCGGCAGGTAGGCAGGTAGCTATTGATTAGCTAGGTAAGCAGATCTGCTCAGGTGGGCACAGCACGTCAGCTGCAGTTACCTGTCTGTGCGTCTGTCTGTGCGTCTGTCTGTATGCCCACATGTATACGTACGTAGATGATACACACATGAGATAGAGAGATATGAGATAGAGATACGTAGAGATACATACATGACAGAGGGATATGAGATAGAGATACGTAGAGATACACACATGACAGAGGGATATGAGATAGAGATACGTAGATGATACACACATGAGATAGAGAGACATGAGATAGATATACGTAGAGATACACACATGACAGAGAGACATGAGATAGAGATACATAGAGATACACACATGACAGAGAGACATGAGTTAGAGATACGTGACAGAGAGACATGAGATAGAGATACGTAGAGATACACACGTGACAGAGAGACATGAGATAGAGATACATACATGAGATAGAGATACATACATGAGATAGAGATACGTAGAGATACACGCATGAGATAGAGAGACATGAGATAGAGATACGTAGAGATACACACGTGACAGAGAGACATGAGATAGAGATAC
>NW_014577993.1:22664-30809 GCF_000485595.1 Priapulus caudatus
TCTCTCTCTCTCTCTCTCTCTCTCTCTCTCTCTCTCTCTCTCTCTCTCTCTCTCTCTCTCTCTCTCTCTCTCTCTCTCTCTCTCTCTCTCTCTCTCTCTCTCTCTCTCTCTCTCTCTCTCTCTCTCTCTCTTGTTGTGTCTGTATGTGTATATTTTACTCTCCCTCTCTCTCCACCTCACAGCATGACTAATGTTTCTCTCTCTCTTTCATCCTTGGCAGGAGTTTGAGCGGAAGAACTCGGCGATGGTGCAGCAGATGTTCGACGACGTGGATAGCCTCTTGTTTGAGGGCGGACGCGCAGACTCGCGGCACAGCGCCGAGTTTCAGGAGTGGCTCACGCGATATCCACACTTACGGTACACTTACTGTACACTTACTGTACACTTACTGTACACTTACTGTACACTTACGGTACACTTACTGTACACTTACTGTACACTTACTGTACACTTACTGTACACTTACTGTACACTTACTGTACACTTACTGTACACTTACTGTACACTTACTGTTGTACACTTACGGTGAGCGAGAGCGACGGAGAGAACAACGTGCCTCTACCGCACGCACGCACGCACGCACGCACGCACGCACGCACGCACGCACGCACGCACGCACACATCCGTAGTGATGGCCCATGCCTCATCCTCTACCGTGGCTCTAACATCTCTAAGCGCACTACTGTAGCAGCTTTTATCGCGTTAGCTTACAAGCAGCAACACTGCGCGCATGAGTCACGGTGAACATATGTGCGGAGAACATTGATTCATACGTCCATTATTCGTACGTTTCGCGCGCGAATTCCGCGAAATTCGGCGGGGAATTAACGCGTGAGCGGTGTGTTCTCCGCATTCCTTCCATTGTCGTATCGTGGATGTCCGCGAGCGCGCGTTCACCTGGGCGTGGCGTTGCAGGGTACTCGGGCATCAGTTCGACGGGCAGCAGCAGCAGGATGCGGGGTACAGCCTTCACTCTCCCCGGCAGCGTGACGACGAGGATGAGGATGCGGCTGCAGCATCCCGAGCGGAGGCTGAGCAGCAGCAGCAGCAGCAGCAGCAGCAGCAGCAGCAGCAGCAGCAGGGAGCCGCGATAGGGTGAGTGAATGAAGCTGCCAACGCGCTGATCCTTCCTCTCGCGAGTTTTCTTTATAGTAAGTAACTCCTGTTGATCCTCCTCTTCCTGCTGCTGCTGCTCATATTCCTCCTCCTCTTCATTCTCTTCTTGCTCCTCCTCCTCCTCTTCCTGCTGCTCCTCCTCCTCTTCCTCCTCCTGCTCTTCCTGCTTCTCCTCATCCTCTTCCTGCACCTCCTCCTCCTCCTACTCCTCCCACTCCTCTTCATTCTCCTTTTCCTCATCCTCCTGCTCCTCCCCTAATTCCTCCTCCTCCTCCTCCTCCTCCGAAGAGAGAGAGAGAGATGAGAGAGAGAGAGAGAGAGAGAGAGATAGAGAGAGAGAGAGAGAGAAAAGAGTGAGAGAGAGAGAGAGAGGAGAGAGAGAGAGAGAGAGCGAAAGAAAGGAGAAAGAGAGAGAGCGAAGCAAGAGAAGAGAGAGAGAAAGAGAGAGAGAGCGAGAGAGAGAGAGAGAGAGAGAGAGACGAGAGGGGGGGAGAGGAAAGAGAGATGAGAGAGAGAGAGAAGAGAGGGGGGGGGGAGAGAGAGAATGAGAGAGAGAGAGAGAAGAGAGAAGAAAGAAAGAGAGAGAGAGGCAAAGGAAAGAAGAGAAAGAGAGAGATCGAGAGAGAGAGAGAGAGCGAGAGAGAGAGAGAGAAGGGGGAGAGAGAGAAAGGAGAGAGAGAGAGAGAGAGAGAAAGAGAAAGGAGAGCGAGAAAGAGGAGAGAGACGAGAAGAGAAAACAGAGGAGAGAGAGAGAGAGAGAGAGAGAGAGAGAGAAAAGCGAGAGAGAGCAAGAGAGAGAGAGACAGAGCAAGAGAAGAGGAGCGATGAGCAAGAGGAGAGAGAGAGAAAGAGAGAGAGACGAGAGAGAGAGAGAGGAGAGACGAGAGAGAGGAGAGGGGGAGAGGAAGAGAGAAATGAGAGAGAGAGAGAGAGAGAGAGGGGGGAGAGAGAGACTGAGAGAGAGAGAGAGAAAGAGAGAACAAGAAAAGAGAGAGAGAGCGAAGAAAGAGTAGCAAGAGAGAGATCGAGAGGAGAGAGAGAGAGAGAGAGCGAGAGAGAAGGGGGAGAGAAGAGAAAGAGAGAGAGAGAGAGAGAGAAAAGAGAGAGAGAGAGCGAGAAAGAGAGAGAGAGAGCGAGCAAGAGAAGCAGAGAGAGAGAGAGAGAGCCGAGAGAGAGAGAGAGAGAAAGCGAGAGAGAGCAAGAGAGAGAGAGACAGAGAGAGAGGAGGCAAGAGAATAAGGAGAGGCGAGAGAGAGAGGAAACTGAGCTGCGCGGTGATCTCACTGCTGGGTGCGGCGCGTGCCACGCGTGTATCGCCTAGCCAAGCAGAAGTGCGCGAGGGAGGCTGCAGCTCGGAAGATGATGCGTCAGCTTCGCTCGTCACGTCTGGGCCAACGACCAGGTAAGCGAGCGTCACGCAACGCGCCAGGTGTTTTGAATCAAAAGCGAGACGAAGCCCTAGCGTCTGCTGTCATTATTGTACGGCGTTATTATGTGTTACACTATAGTTTTTAGGAAAGCTAGAAATACTAGGAAGCTTAAGTGGCCAGGAAAATAGTTTGCCCACTAAAGTATTCCTAGCTTTCCTAAAACTACAGCGTAAAACATCATGCTACATTGTCATCAATCATAACCCGTACCATCATCATGTCATGCATCATCATCATCATCATCATCATCAATTATTATCCCTAACGGACGTCGTGTACAATTTATTACTACAATGACATCGAACGGCTGAAAGCGAATCTATCTCCACCGTTCGCTACATCACGAGAGCGACGCGCCGACAGCGACCAAACAACAAAGTACCTGTCACGTCGCCGTCGTCAACTGGCGACGTCGAATACTCCAGTCTAGCAGGCAGCGCGAGTCCAGGCGATGACGTCGACGCACGCGCGATCCGAATCACGAGGCCGGCGAGTATGACGTCTCGCATCGACGCCTCGGGCGAGACGGGAGGCAGGCGCGCACGCTGTTGCCGCGGCGAGGACATCCGGGCGTCGCGGCCGAGCACGAGGGACCATCCGACGTCTCGGACATCCCTGGAGACAATGAGACAATGAGACAATGAGCAAGATGGCGAGACAGTTGGAGACAATGAGATGCGTGATCGGATGTTGGGTTAGTGCGTCGACAGATGGAGTGAACGGACGAACAGACAGACAGAACAGTTAGACAGACAGACCACATCAGAAAAGTACGACATCAAACATTAATAGGAAGATGAAGGAGTGAACAGATAGCAGAGATAGACACACAGACAAATAAACATACAACACATTAGTGAAGAAGTGACAATAGAGAGATAGACAACAGACAAATAAAATACAAACATTAAGGTGAAGGAGTGAACAGATAGAGAGATCTGACACACAGACAATAAAACATAGCAAACATTTAAGGTGAAGGAGTGGACAGATAGTACGAGATACGACAGACAGAGCAAATAAACATACAAACATGAGAAGGTGAAGGAGTGACCAGATAGAGCGATAGACTACAACAGACAGGAAGTAACATAGCAAACAGTTAAAGTGAAGGAGTGGACAGATAGAGAGATAGAGCACACAGACAAATAGACATACAAACATTAAGGTGAAGGCGTGCAAGCAGATACCGAGAGATAGACAGACAGACAAATAAACATACAAACATTAAGGTGAAGGAGTGGACAGATAGAGAGATAGACAGACCAGACAAATAAACATACAAACATTAGGTGAAGGAGTGAACAGATAGAGAGATAGACAACACAGAACAAATAAACATACAACATTAAGAAGGTGAAGAGTGACCAGATAGAGAGATAGACAGACAAGACAAATAGACATACAAACATTAAGAAGGTGAAGGAGTGGACAGATAGAGAGATCGACAGACAGACAAATAAACATACAAACATTAAGGTGAAGAGTGGACAGATAGAGAGAAGACAGACAGACAAATAAACATACAAAACATGAAGAAGGTGAAGGAGTGAACAGCTAGAGAATAGACACACAGACAAATAAACATACAAACATTAAGGTGAAGGAGTGACAGATAGAGAGATAGACACACAGACAAATAAGACATAGGCAAACATTAAGGTGAAGAGTGACAGATAGAGGATAGACCACACAGACAAATAAAGCATACAAACATGAAAGAAGGTGGAAGGAGTGGACAGATTAGAGAATAGACACACTAGACAAATAGACATACAAACATTAAGGTGAAGGAGTGGATCAGATAGAGAGATAGAAAGCACAGAACACATAAAGATACAAAGCATTAAGATGGTGAGAGGAGTGGAGCAGATAGAGAGATAGGAACACACAGAACAAATAAGACATAAATTAAGGTGAAGGAAGTGGACAGATAGAGAGATAGGACACACAGTACAAAATAAACATATCAAGACATTAAGGTGAAGGAGTGGACAGATAGAGGGGGGGATATGAGTAGACACAGCAGACATCGAATAGACCATACAAACATTAAGGTGAAGGAGTGAACAGATAGAGAGATAGACAACAGACAAAATAAACATAACAAACATTAAGAAGATGAAGGAGTGGACAGATAGAGAGACTAGACCAGCAGACAGATAACAGTACAAACATTAAGAAGGTGAAGGTAGTGGACAGATAGAGAGATAGAACAGCACAGACAAAATAAACTACAAACATTAAGAAGATGAAGGAATGGACAGATAGAGAGATTAGACACACAACAAATAGACATAACAAATCATAAGGTGAAGGAGTGAACAGATAGAGAGATAGACACACAGACAAAATAACCATACAACATTAAGAAGGTAAAGGAGTGGACAGATAGAGAGATACGAGCACACAGACAGAATAAGACATATCAAACATTTAAGAGATGACGAATGGACAGATAGAGAGATAGACAGACAGAAAATAAAACATACAAACATTAAGGTGGGAAGGAGTGATACAGATAGAGAGATAACAACACAGATAAATAACCATACAAAAGCATTAAGGTGAAGGATGTGTAGCAGATAGTAGAGATAGACACTAACAGACAAATAAAGCATACAAACCATGAAGAAGATGAAGGAGTGGACAGATAGATGAGATAGACACACAGACAAATAAACATACAAACATTAAGGTAAAGGAGTGAAGAGATAGAGATGATAGACAACATCAGAGGAAAATATAACATACAAACGATAAGGTGAAGGAGTGGCCGAACAGATAGAGAGTAGAACACACAGACAAATAAACATACAAACATTAAGAAGGTAAAGGAGTGGAACAGATAGAGGATAGACACACAGACATAATAAACATACAAAAATTAAGAAGTAAAGGAGTGACAGATAGAGAGATAGACCCACCAGACAAATAAACATAATCAACATTAAGAAGATGAAGGAATGGACAGATAGAGAGATCGACAAAGACAGACAAAAAACATACAAAGCATTAGGTGAAGGAGTGAACAGATAGAGAGATAGACACGCCTGCAGACAAATAAACATAAAACATTAAAGGTGAAGGAGTGTACAGATAGAGAGATAGAGCACACAGACAAATAAACATCCAAACATGAAGAAGTATTGAAGGAGTGGACAGATAGAGAGATAGACACAACAGACAAATAAACATACAAAGCATGAAGAATGAAGGAGTGGACGAAGAGAGATAGAACACACAGACAAATAAACATTACAAACATTAAGGTAAGGAGTGAACAGATAGAGAGATAGACACACAGACAAATAAACATATCAACATTAAGTGAAAGAGTGGACAGATAGAGAGATAGACACACAGACAAAGAGAGCATACAAACATTTAGGTGAAGAGTGGACAGATCAGAGAGATAGACAGCACAGACAAATAAACATACAAACATTAATGGTACAAGGAGTGAACAGATAGACGAGATAGACAACAAGACAAATAAACATACAAACATTAAGGTGAAGGAGTGAGACAGATAGAGAGATAAGACACAGCAGACAAATAAACATACAAGAACATTAAGGTAAGGAGTGGACAGATAGAGAGATAGATGCCACACAGACAAATAAACATACATAACATGTAAGGTGAAAAGGAGTGGAGCGAGATTAGAGAGATAGACACACACGACAAATAGACATAGATACAAACATTAAGGTGAAGGAGTGGATCAGTATAGAGAGATAGACAACAGACAAAGATAAACTACAAAACATTAAGGTAAAAGGAGTGAACAGATAGAGAGATAGACACACCAGACAAATAAACTATACAAACATAAGGTGAAGGAGTGGACAGATAGAGAGATAGACACCAGACAAATAAACATACAAAGCATTAAGGTGAAAGGAGTGACAGATAGAGACATAGAGCACACCAGGACAAATAAACATACAAACATTAGGTGAAGGAGTGGACCAGATATGAGAGATACGACAGACATGACAAATAAACATACAAAAATTAAGGTGAAGAGTGAACAGATAGAGAGATAGACACACAGAGACAAATAAAGCATACAAAATTAAGAAGGTGAAGGAGTTGTACAGATAGACAGAGATAGACACACAGACAAATAGACATACATAATCATTACGGTGAAGTAGTGGGAGCAGATAAGAGAGATAGACACACAGAACAAATAAACATACAAACCTTAAGAAGATGAAGGAGTGGACAGTATAGAGAGATAGACACACAGACACCATAAACATACCAAACATTTAAGGTGAAGGAGTGGACAGATAAGAGAGAAATAGACACACAGACAAAATAGACATACAACCGGATTAAGAAGGTGAAGGAGTGTAGCCAGATAGAGAGAGTAGACCACACAGACAAAATAAACATACAAACATTAAGAAGGTGAAGGAAGTGAAACAGATAGAGAGAATAGACACACAGACAAATAGACATACCAAACATTAAGAAGGTGAGGAGTGAACAGATAAGAGAGATAGACACACAGACAAATAAACATACAAACATTAAGGTGAAGGAGTGGATCAGATAGAGAGATAGACACAGCAGACAAATAGACATACAAACTTAAGAAGGTGAAGGAGTGTACAGATAGAGAGATAGACACACAGAGCAATAGACATACAAACATTAAGGTGAATGGAGTGGAACAGATAGAGAGAATAGACACACAGACAAATAGACTATAGCAAACAATGAGAAGGTGAAGGAGTGACAGATAGAGAGATAGACCACACAGACAAATAAACATACAAACATTAAGGTGAAGGAGTGAACCGATAGAGAGATAGACCACACAGTACAAATAAACATACAAACATTAAGAAGGTGAAGGAGTGAGCAGATAGAGAGATAGACAACACAGATAGATAGAGAGACATACAAACGTTGGGTTGTGCTGTCGTTAGGCTTGGTTGAGGGATCTAAGAAGGTGAAGGAGTGGACAGATAGAGAGATACGACACACAGACGAATAAACATACAAACATTATAGAAGATGAAGGAGTGAACAGATAGAGAGCTAGACACACAGACAAATAAACATACAAACATTAAGGTGAAGGAGTGGACAGATAGAGAGATAGACACACAGACAAATAAACCATACAACATTAAGGTGAAAGGAGTGGACAGATAGAGAGATAGACACACAGACAAATAGACATACAAACATTAAGAAGGTGAAGGAGTGGATCAGATATGAGAGATAGACACACAGACAAATAGACATACAGAACATTAAGGTGAAGAGTGACAGATAGAGAGATAGACACACCAGACAAAATAAACATACAAACATTAAGGTGAAGGGAGTGAACAGATAGAGAGATAGACACACAGACAAAATAGACCATACAAACATGAAAGGTGAAGGAGTGGACAGATAGAGAGATAGACACTACGAGACAAATAGAACATACAAAGCATTAAAGAACGGTGAAGGATGTGGACAGATAGAGTAGATGAAGACACGACAATAGAACATACAAACATGTGAAGGTGAAGGAGTGAACAGATTAGAGGAAGGACAACACAGACAAAATAGAACATAGCAAAATGTA
>NW_014577993.1:30834-38040 GCF_000485595.1 Priapulus caudatus
ATAAACATACAACATCATTAAGAAAGCGTGAAGGAAGTGAACAGATAGAGAGCTTGGGTAGACACAACAACGGAACATAAAAACATACAAAACTATATTAAAGGAAAAGGATGAAGGATGTTGACAGAATAGGAGAGAATAGACACACAGACAACATTAAACAATTACAAACTATAAGAAGTATTTTTGGGGAACAGGAGTGACAGAAATCAGAGAGGATAGACCAACAGACAAAATAAAACATAAACAAAACATTAGAGGTGAAGGATAGTGGACAGATACTAGAGAGATTAGACACACAGACCTAAATAAATCATACACAACAATTATATGGTGAAGGAAGTGAATCAGATATGAGAGATTAGACACCACAGAACAAAATAATACAATAACAACATGTAAAGATAGAAGGAGGTGGACAGAATAATGAGAGATAGACAAGAGACAGACAAATAAAACATACAAAACTTAAGGTGAAAGGAGTGAAACAGATAGATGAGGATAAGACAGACAGACAATCAAACAATACATAACATTTAAGGTGAGGATGTGAACCAGATATGAAGAGAATAGACAGACAGACAAATAAACATTACAAACATAGAAATGAAGATAGAAGGAGTGGTCAGATAGCAGAGATAGACACCACACAGACAAACTAAACATACAAACATTAAGGTGAAAAGAGACCGATGGACGAAATAGAGAGAATAAAGACTAGACACGAACAAGTTAAACATACAAAACATTATAATGATGAAGGAAAGAAATAAAGGACAAAGATAGAAGAGATAGACATCACAGAACAATAGACATACAAACACATTAAGAAGAAGTGAAGGAATGTGGCAGAATAGAGGAGCATAGACTAGACAGCATAATTAAACTACAAATCATTAAAGAACGTATGACAGGAGGTGGACAGTATAGAGAGATAGACACACAGGACAACATAATACATACACATACAGTAGTAAGGCTGATAAGGAGGGGTAACAGAGTAGGGAGGATAGCGACACAACAAGTAAACATACAACAGTTAAGTGAAGGAGTGATACGTATTAAGAGAGATAGACAGACAGACATATCATAACATACAAACATGAAGAAGTATGATCAGGATTGGTCATGTTAGCAGAGAATTAGACACACAGGACAAATAAACACTACAAAACATTACGGTGATGGAGTGGACAGATATGAGAGATAGACACACAGATACAAATAATACATTACAAACATTTAAGAAGGTGAAGGATTGTCGAACAGACTAGAAGATAAGGATAACACACAGAGCAAATAAAACATTACCAAACATTAAGGTGATAGGAGTAACAGATATGAAGATAGGATCAGACAGATCGAAATAAACATACAAACATAAGAACGATGAAGGGATGTGGTCAGATAGAGAGATAGACATCACCACGGACAATAGAAATACAAAACATTAAGAAGATGACAGGAGTGAACAGATAGAGAGTATAGACGAACAGGACAAAATTAACATACAAACATTAAGAAGCTGTGAAGGAGTGGACAGATTAGATGAGATAGACACACAGTACTAATTAACACATACAAGCATTATTGAAGGACACGTGAACAGTTTAGAGAGATAGCATGACAGACAAATAAAACATACAATACTATGAAGGAAGATGAAGGACGTGTCAGATAGAGAGATTAGCACACAGCAAATAGAATACAAACATGAGAAGGTGAAGGAGTGGACAGACTAGAGAGTATAGACACACAGACAAATTAAACATCACAAAATTATAGGTGAAGGCAGTGGACAGACTAGAGGATAGACACAAGGACAAGATATAAACTATTTACAAACATTAAGGGGAAGGATCGTGAAACAGGATAGAGAGATGACTACACAGACAAATAAACCATACAAACATTAAGGTGAACGTGGATCGTGAACGAGATAGCAGAGATTAGACACACAGGACAATGACATACAAACATTTAGGTGAAGGTGTGAACAGATAGCAGAGCATAGAACACACAGACAAATAGATCATGACAAAGCCATCTAAGGTGTAAGGATGTGAACAGATAGAAGAGATAGACACAGCAGCACAATATAAACATACCAACAATTAAGCGTTGAATGGATGTGAAAGAGTAGAGAGAAGTACAAACAGACAAATAAACATACAACCATTAAGAAGTTGAAGGAACGCTGAACGATAGTAGATGTATTAGATCACACAGTACAAATAAACATACATAAACATTAAGAAGATGTCAAGGGAGGGACCGAAGATAGAAGAGATGACACACAGACAAATAAACATACCAAACATTAAGAAGCCGTGAAGGCACGTTGAACAGATTATGCAGATGATTTAGACACCACGGATCAAATATACATACGAAACACATTAAGAGGAAGGTACCGGTGCAACAGATTAGATAGATAGACACACAGCAAATAGTACTATCAAGCATAAGGTGAGGCAGTGGACAGATAGAAGCAGATATGACACAGCAGTACAAAGTATAAATACAAAACATATCAAGGCTTGAAGCGAGTGACATGATGGCCAGAGAATAGACAGCATCAGAACTAAATTAAACATACAAACAATGAAGAGTGTGAAGGAGTGGGGCGAACGCAGATAGAGAGATCAGACACAACAGACAAATAAACATACATAACTATTAAGGTGAAGGAGTGGAAGATAGAGAAGTATAGACCAAGATAAAGTATAACATACACAGAAACATGAAGAGGTGTAAAGGATGTGAAGCAGATAGAGAGATAGACAGTCACAGACAAATTAAACATACAGAACATTAACAGGTGTAAGGATGGGAACACGCATAGAGATGATAGACGTGGGACAGACAAATAAACATATCAAACATAAAGAAGGTGAAGGAGCTGAAAGCATAGAGAGAGTAGACAGACAGACAATATAACACTTACAACTATTAAGGTTGGAGGACCGTGACAGATAGAGCATTGATAGACAGAGCAGTACAAATAAATTTTATTACAAACATTAGGTGTAAGGACTCGTGAACGCATGATGAGCAGGATAGACCAGACAGATCCAAATATAAACATACAAACATTAAGGAAGGTGATAGGACGCTGAACAGACTAGAGAGCTGAGACAGGACAGCACAAATAAACATACAAACATTAAGTAAGGTGAAGGAGTATACAGCATAGCAGAGATTAGACACACAGTACAACATAAACATACAAATCATTAAGGTGAATGGAGCGTGAACAATTAGAGAGATTAGACAGACAGACAAAGAAATGCATACAAACATTAGAATGTGAAGAGTGACACAGATTAGAGAGATAGACAGTACAGAAAATAAACATACAAACATTAAGAAGGTGAGGAGTGTAACAGATAGATGAAGATATGACACATCAGATCAAATAATACATACAAACATTAAGAAGATGAAGGATGTGGTGTACAGGATACGGCTAGAGATAGACACGAGACACAATAAACACTAAACATTGTAAGAAGATGAAGGGTGAACAGATAGATGACAAATAAACATACAAACATTAACGGTTTGAAGCGAGTGAACAGGTATACGAGAGATTAGACAGACAGACAAATCATATAATCATCACAAACATGAATGAAAGATGAAGGAGTGGACAGATAGAGAGATAGACTACACAGACAAATAAACAGTACATAACCATTAAGGTGTCAATGGAGTGGAACAGATAGAGAGTATAGACACCATTCAGACCAAATACGAACATACAAACATTAAGGGTGATAATGGAGTCGGACAGATACGCATGAGACAGACACTAGACAAATAAACATTACAAACCATTAAGAAGATGAAGGATGTGTAACAGATTAGAGAGATAGACAGCACAGACAAATAAACATACAAATCATTAGAAGTATGACAGTGAGTGAATCAGTAGAAGTAGATAGGACAACACAGACAAATTATATACATACACCATTAAGTGTGAGAGTCGAACAGGATAGACGAGATAGACCACACAGACAAATAACATACAACTATTAAGGCTGAAGGTGTGAAACAGGATAGAGTTAGATGACAGACAGACAAATCAGACTACAAAGCATTAACTGGTGAGCAAGTCGATACACTATGAGAGATAGTAACTACAGACAATTAGACATATCCAAACTATGAGGTGAAGGATATGAACAGATAGAGAGATAGGGGGGAACCAACAACAGGGGGGATCAAATCATAACAATAACAAACATTAGAATGCGTGAAAGGAGATGAAACAGATAGAGAGATAGTCAAACAGGGAAATAAAACATAAAACATTGTAAAGTAGGTGAAGAGACTGGGGATGCCCTGTGACAGATTAGTGAGAGCATACGCAGCACAGACCACAATAGATCATACAATACATTAAGGCTGAAGCGAGTGACAGATAGATTTGATGATTAGACACCAGATCAATATTAAACATACAATACATTAAGGTGCAAGGGTGATACAGATAGAGAGATAGACGCACAGTACACAATAGACTACAATACATTAAAGAAGGTGAAGGCAGTGTACAGATCAGTGAGAGTAGATGAGCACACAGACAAAATAAACTACAACATTAAGCATGAAGGAGGGAACAGTATAGAGAATAGAGCACACAGACAAAGATAAACATAACAAACATCTAGTGAAGGACGTGGACTAGATAGAGTAGACAGCAGCACACGGACAAATAACATACATAACATTAAGGGTGAGTGAAACAGATAGGTAGAGCATAGCACATCACGACAATATCTTAGACATACAAACATTAGAGGTGAAGGTAAGTGCGACAGATAAGAGGAGATAGTTACAGACAGTCCGATGAACGATATGCGATAATACAATAAAGAAAGGATTGGAGTTATAAAATGCACACAGAGAGACAGACAGACAGACAGACAGACAGATGGAGAGGGGTCGGTGGCTACCTTAGATCGACAGCGATCACTTCCTCATAGTAACCATCCTGTGCGAATATCTCCTCTCCCTCGATGACCGCGCAGTCGTTCGCTATCAGTCGTATAGTAGGCGGCGCGGCCCGGGAGCCTGCACTGCCGTTTGCCATGCCAGGCCATCAAGTAGCACAGCGATCGAATGGAAGAATGATGTCTAGTTATGCTTAACACCAGACACTTGCATCAGCTATGGGAGAGGAGGGTTAGGAAGCTCTCTCTTTCCTTCGCTCTCTCTCTTTCTCTTTTTTTTTCCTTCTCTTTCTAGTATGCATGATGTGAAGGTATGGATATAAGAGGAGAGGAGTCAGGAGTGGATAATAGAGATCTATTAATACTTACTAATAGTAATACTTATAAGATTTACTAATAGTAGATTTATTATATACTCCTGGTATAGTATTAGTAATATAGTGGAGGCGTGACTGGGAAATCATTCATCATTGCTGCTGCAAGGGAGAGGAATTCTTCATTCGTTCCAGCGTTTGCTAGAGTGGCATCGTAGGTTCGAGGGCATGCGAATGGATTTGAGCGAAAATTCAAACGTGTTTGTCTTCAATTCAGTTTGTCGGTAATTGCATAGCTGGTATCTCATCGAATATGCTCTCAAGTATTTCTTATGAACCTTTAACACAGGAACGCACAGGTTTTACTAATGCAGCATCAGTTTTAGACCAGCTGTGTGATACTCTCAGTCTGTGTGCGATGTGTGATTCTCTAAGGACCCTTTCATGTGTTTTGCAGGTCGTAGGTGGCGCCAGTAGCAGAGTGTTGGGTGGCGTTCTGACAGTATCATCAAAGGCTATCCAAACCCGCCCAGAGAGACAGTCGTACGTGCAAACATTGAATTATAGTCACATATACATACGTATATGCTAACATTACAAATTTGTTTGACAATAGACAAGTTTTATGTCAGTTTCTATTGGGTTTTGACAAGATCTCATTGCTGTATACTTTCATAACTTTCTCATTTATAAATAGTATATCAATTACAAAGTCATAAGTTCACTGCAGTATTGGAAGTTGGTGGTTTACTCCTCACTTACGTGACTGTAAAACCAAATGTCCATCAACCGGTCAGTCAAACCTGTGTTAACGACAGATAAATCTATAGTCTATACAATTGATAAATTGTCTATAAGGTCACATTTCCAATGAGTGACCTTTGAGTGACCCGTATTATATACGGTTTTAACTGTGATACAGTGCCTTCCGAACAAATGCTACGACAGAGAAATATTATCCGATATAATTTATAATTTAATATTACTATTATAATTAATTAATTATTCGGTAAAATATTATTCTTCGTACTCCAGTTTCAGTGAGCAGAGTGAGTTGATGCACCCTGGATATCATCACTGGCTGGGTGTTCCTACTCCCACAGCCACCATCACACATCAGCCAGATACCCCAACCCAGGTGGCAGCACAGGTATCACCACAGAGGGCGCCACAGGGCCAGGCGGCGATGAAGCAGGGAGGTCGAAGGGTCAGCATGCTGTCTACGCTGAACGAACGGGAGCAGGTGATTAATACTTAATTACAGATAATCGTTAACGCATGACAGGTGAACTTCAAGTAGACAACAGGTAATTCGTAAATAATAACAGGTAGCTATTAAATAATAACGGGTGAATAAATATTCATTTACGACGTGTGATTGTTCATTATTAATGCCGTGCTATTGGCAGGAGAGCAATAGCGGTCGTTCGTCTGCCACGCGTCCTCCCCATATACGATGACGTATCTTTAAGAGGAGACTGCACTGCCCCCTGGTGGAGCGCACGCTCTAACCGCCGCGTCGCGTCGTTGCAGGCTCAGGATGAGAACACGATGCCGCAGATCAGGAACGAGAGAACGCCCCCTGGCGGCGGCGGCGGCGTGGGGTCCGCGGCGGCGGCGTCGCTGTCACCGCATAACTTCACTCTCCCGCCGATCGAACGCAACGGTGATGTCAGCGCGAGTGACAAACCTCATCGGGTACGCCCGCGCGCCGTCGTCGAAACCGCGACAAGCGAACATCCGATTCGTGAACCCCCGACCACTTTGTGGCGACCACGTTTTACCGCGTCTTTTTATCACATTTCTTTATCACATTTTTATACCACACATGGTCATCGTATGCGGTGAGCAATGCGTCCAGGGCCGTACGCAGCAGGGGGGCAGCAGGGGCAGTTGCCCCCCTTAAAGATTTTCAGAGTATGCCTTTTAAT